>NW_015112838.1:474819-486309 GCF_001443285.1 Poecilia latipinna
AGAGGCAGGAAGTGGTTGAAGAAAAATCCACATATAAGCAGCTTATAGTCCGGAAAATACAAATCTGAATGCTTTCTGGTATTGTTCAGGGGGCTGGACCAAATATGGAGGTGGGCCGGATCCGGCCCGGGGGCCGTAGTTTGGGGACCACTACAAAGATGGGCTTTGTAGTGATTTGGTTTTAATGTATGTTTATTTAGGTTTCTGCTCTGTTGAGTCTCTGTGTTGTCATGTCTACCTTTTGTTAGTCCCCAGCTGTTCTGTGTTTCTTCTGATTGTCTCCCTGTGTGTTTAAACCCACCTGTGTTCCTTGTCGGGTCCTCATCTTGATATCTCTAGTCTGCCCTCAAGTCCGTCATTAGTTTTGTATTACCAGTTGCTACCAGTTTTGAGCCTTAGCCTGCTGCTCTTTCTGTGCTGCCTGTATTATTGTTTTCATCATTAAAAGCATTCTGTAAAACCTGGGTCCACTGCGCCCGCCTCCACCATATGTCATGACAGAAGGACATGACCAAAAGTAAGTACGGTGAGGAACGCATCAGACTCCTCTTGGTGCTGGAGGACTGGTCCCACCATCTCCCGTCCCTGGGGTTGGTGGACCTTGTAGTGGGAACCTTTAAGGTTACTATGATTATTTGCTGAATCACTGCATAGCAGTATTAAGATCCTTGTGTGATGCATTAGCTCATGAAAGAGACTTCTAAAGTGGGTTCTCTGGCCTTAACATTACAAGGAAGTCATTGAATTGTTCTTTTATCTGTCCTGGCTCTTAGTGAAGAAGACACGTGTGCCTGCTGTCCAGTCTGCAACCAAGTAGATTATCAATCTATGTGATCAGAATGGACCTGGTGTCAAACAGGATCTGGCGAGTTGGAGAGGTTGAGGGCGACGGGAGATCAGATGTATCGGCCAACCTGAGGAGTTTGTCTTCAGTTCACCTCCAAATTAAACAAGGGAAGTCCGAGGTCTCATGTCTGTGACTGCCGACCGACTGGATCCATAAGAACCTGAATAAATTCATCAGGTGAGGACTGTTTGAATTGTTTTTTTTCTTCATATTTGCTGGGACAGGATCTGACTGCTAGTAAACTAAAGTTAACGGTTTAAAGAATAGGTAGTGGGTGTTTTTATTTTTACACATTTAAATGAAGAAAGTAGCCATCTAAAAGGCAGATAGTGCCATGTTCGGGTTTAGCTTTCTGACCCACATGCAAGAACTCTGCACAGAGAACAGGTATCAGTAAAAGATGTTTATTACAATGAGCAGACAATCAAAAGTTCAAGAGTCTTCAGGGGATCAGCAACCAGGGGACTGGACTGGAAGGGAATGGATTGATGGTGAGTTCAAGGTCAGTGGGAAAATTGCAACGCAATGTCTGGATGAAACATTCTTACTTGGGTGGATTTCAGTCTGAATGGTGGAGAGATCTGAAGGTTCCTGAATTGAGGTCTAGATGGAGGGAGTTGCTGTGGGCCAAGTGAAGGAGCTGTTGAGGTAGATGGTGTTGGAGAGCAGACAGGTAAGTTCTTTTTTTCACTGAGGATCCAGGCAAGGGAGTCAGTCAACATGAGTTCCAGAGGTGAGAAAACAACGAGGATGTAAATGGAGCTTGGGCAACCGGCGGGTAACTTCTGCCAGCGTCACAAAGAGAGGATTCACAGAGGAAAAACGCCAGGAGCTTGAGAACTTTGTGTGGATGGATCCAAAACGTCACGTGGAGGCTCCTACAGAACAATTACTAAGAGTTAACAAGGAACAGATTGTCACAAGGAAAACACCCTAACACTGCAGTACCATTACTAGCTAACAAACTGGCATTGACGTGTTGACTGCTCCCTCGTTTAAAGCTCTGCTGATGAGATAATGAGCTGTAGGTGAACAGGTATCCAGCGGCAGACAGTCCACGTCCTCCAAACACCAATCTTCCAGCGGCCTCTGGTGGACAAAGGAAAAAACAGCACTCCCATCCACACAGGATCCCAATCATTTTTCACCTTTAACGACAAAAAGTAACTAAAAGGCAGATAGTGGGTATTTTTAATTATTTTCACCTCCAAGAGAGAAAGTAACTATCGAAAGTTAGTGGTATTTTTGTTCTTTTTTCGCGCCTAAAGAAACAAAGTAAATATCCAAGGGAAGATAGTGGGTGGTTCTGTAAGATTATGCCTTTCAAAAATGGGAATTTATTTTAAGGAACTTGTTTAGTTATTACAGAATACTAGTACTGTGTTGTAATTTGGCACTACCATCACAAGGTGATGGATATGAACTTTTGGATGAATTATTTTTGCATTACTTGTCATTAATATAGGATGAAATCTTCAATGGGATTCCTTGTGAAATATGATAAATAATTTTCTTAACTGCTTTGTGGTCATTTTTTAGAGAGTTTATTAAAATGTATCCCTCCACCGGCTATACGCAGTGGAGGGATACATGTCCCCCTTTTGCCCCAGCAAAAGGTGCCCCCTCAAACAAACGTCCTGCCCCCTCAAATGAAACTTGCCACAAATAACACAACAGCTCCCTTATGCGAGACTCTGCAGCGCACCCTGCTGGACAGGCTGCGGTCTTCTGTCTGTCTGCACGCAGCCTGCTGCTGAAACCCCTCTAGTAAGCAACCAATCAGCATTCAGTATTCAAACGAGATCCCGCTCCCTCAAAAAGACCTGCTTGCCAGCAACAGTGACTTTATCTGTAAAGTTGTGCAGGAAAGGAGCACAGTGTTTTGCTAACACTACAAAACAAGCACCAACGTTTCACAGGTCAGTAAAAGGTTTTAATTTTTAACAAATTTCGAGGGAGTTGGAAGCAGCTCCTTTATGTTAACCTTAACATGTCGTGCTGCGCAGCTTGGTGTGTTTCGGTTCAGTTAAAATAATCAGTTGAGCAGTTTTTTCCAAGTTAGCTGAACAACCACGATGTGTTCACTGGTAGTAATCACAAAAATAAATTTCAAGCCAGAAAAGCAAACTGTTACAGACTGAATATTCTTTTCTGTGTGTGGGAAACGTTTGCGTTTTTGGCGCTGAATCTTAATGCTTAACGCTACGGATCTGCGTGTAAAGCAACGATTCGGTGCATCTTTAACGTTCTAAGGTTAAAGGCGTGGAAAAAATTTAAATGGATGTTTTTCACTAATTTTGAATTTCCCTTTATATTTTCACCTTAAGATCACTCAGTCCTACCTGGCACCGCACATGAGCATGGCTGCAAAACTGAGCGGTAAGAAAATGTTTTTGATGCGTTCAGTTTCTAAGCAAAATAACTTACTTTAGACATAATGTTATGCTTGTGAAATATTTTCAAAATATTAATTCAGTTTGATATTGTTGTTTTTAAAGAAGTTTTTGTGAATGTTTGACAGTTGTCATGAAGTGTCATTTTGTAAACAATGAAACTTTTAACGCAAAGTTGCTCTAAAAGTTGCATTAAAAGTGCCAACTTTGCATGATTTTGTAAATTATGATAATTTAATGCAAAGTTGTCATTTTACCCCAATCCCATGAAGATTATATTTATTAACAATGCTAATGTATTAGGGGTTGCACCAACGACTAGTCGATTCTTTACTCTGCAATGACTTTTACAGGCGGTCAGTCCACTACTTGCAATCACGTGACAAAACTAATTTTTCCAAGATAATGAAAGATCAACTACGAGTTTCTCAGACAGCTTGTACTGTATAAAAATGTAAATAATTCATCAAAGAGATACTGCAGACTTTAGCAAAAACTACCACAATAGGGGCGCTATGTAGGGGGACCCCAGAAACACAGACTGTAGACCAGTGAGACCCAAAGTGGGTCCTGGAGGCTGGAATCCTGCATGTGTTGGTTCTGTGTAGGATTTTTGACATTTTTAACTGTATACAACATTCTGACTGTATTTCATCTAATGATGAAAATTGTATGATGTTAATAAATTATACACTTTAACTCTGAACTAAATGTGAATGGTATTATTCTTATGCTGTCTAGGAAACTTGTACATCATTATTAATAAAAGATAATTAACTTCACATTGTCTGGCTGTGTTTGTAAAAGCATATTTTTCCTTAAAATAAGCTAATCTGAAATGGATATCAGCAAACAGAATCTTCTGCTTTGCTCTTAAGGCTGAACTTCTTATACTCTTAAAATTTAAGAGCATGTGGAGTTTGGACCAGGCATGTTTTCTTTGGGCCTACAGGGATTTTCTCAGAGTGCTCCGACTTCCTCTGGACCTGCAAAGAGTTGCAGGTTAATAAGCGATTATAAATCTTAGCAATATGAATGAGTTTATNAACTGCTGGGCCCAGGATCAGGTCACTCCAAACTTTTCTTTGAGGTTCCAGAACTCAAATTTTCAGAGAGACGTCTCTCCACTGGCTTTTTTGTAGAAATGCTAAAAACCACTTCCTTCCCTTGAATAGTTACTTTGTTTCTTTAGGCACGAAAAAGAACAAAAATACCACTACCTTCCGATAGTTGCTTTCTTTATTTTCTCTCTTGGAGGTGAAAAATAATTTAAAATACCCAATCTCTGCCTTTTAGATACTTTCTTTCGTTAAAAGTGAAAAATGATTAAAAATACCCACAATCTGCCTTTTCAATAGCTACTTTCTTCACGTAAAGGTGGAAAAAGAATAAAAACACCCACTATCTACTCTTTAGATAGTTAACTTTAGTTCACTAGCAGTCAGAGCCTGTCCCAGGAAATATGAAGAAAAAAAATAAATAAACAATTGAAAGAGTTCTCACCCGATAAATTTATTGAGGTTCTTTTGGATCCAGTCGGTCTGCAGTCGCAGAGACGAGATCTCGGACTCCCTCGTTCTATTTGGAAGTGGACTGAAGACAAACTCCTCAGGTTGGTCGATGCATCCGATCTCCGGTCGCCCTCAACCTCTCCAACTCGCTGGATCCTGTTTGTGACCCCAAAGTCCATTCCAATCACATAGTTTGATAATCTACTTGGTTACAGGACAGACAGCAGACTGGACAGCAGGCACACGTGTCTTCTTCACTAAGAGCCAGGACAGACAAAAGAACAATTCAATGACTTCCTTGTAATGTTAAGGCCAGAGGACCTGCTTCAGAAGACTCTTTCATGAGCTAATGCATCACACAAGGATCTTAATACTGCTATGCAATGATTCAGCTAATAATCATAGTAACCTTAAAGTTTCCCACTACAAGATCCACCATAAGCAAACGAAGCAGCCACTTAGGGCCCCAAGGCCACTAAAGAGCCCCCTCAGTGGAGTTGATTTTTTTTTTAAGTAATAATTTATGTAATTATAAAATCAAAAACACACAATTTCAATATGAAGTGATTTGTTTTTACAAAAATATATAGTTTAAAAAAATCTATGTTTCTATATATCCATGTAGAAATCGTTATTTTATGGATTAAAAAATAAATAAATAAATTGCTCTTGGGGCCCCCTGATGGCCGCGGTCGGAACTGCACGCTTCACCGGTAATTTGAGCTGCCGTTGAGCTTCCCAACGTCCAAAACTCCGGTCAGAAGTTTAGTGAGCAAAACAATGTCTCAAAAAGGACTTATTCTTCAGGGAGGGAGAAAAGAAAGAGGAAGAATAGAAAACAGCCAACATAAAGGTTTGTTTTAATGTGCCTCGGTAATGTAATATAAAAGTTAGTAAAGCTGCTAATAGTAAATTAGCTTGATAGCGACCTGGAACGGTCCAGTTCAACAGCCAAACATTTATGCTAGGGTCTTTGTGTTTGTGTGAAACTGAGTTTTAACTTTAAATGAGTTGATTCTCATGGTTGGCTCTGTATATTTCTGAGGTATTTTTGGCTTCAAAACGCCGTGTTTGATAACGTTTGATAACAATAATTAAAACTTCTCAATGTTTGACATTGTCTAGCAAAATGTTTTTACTTCAGGCTACATAGCTGGTACATCGATGAGCTGCTCTATGCTGTAGTTGGAGATATGTTGTTTGCTGCTGAGCATAATCATTTTGTGGCTAAAACAAACATTATTTTTACATCAACTTCTAAGTTATGTAGAACTTCTTTTAAAATCATTGGAAGGCTCAGAATCAGTCCAGTACCGGTACCAGTCCACATTCTCTGGGGAGAAATCCTTACCTGGTATAAATAAATTGCTCAGACCTGACCACCTCCACCGTGTGTCATGACAGAAGGACACGACCAAAAGTAACTATGGTGAGGAACGCAAAAAAGGAAAAAAATAAAATAAAAATCTCCAGCATGGACCTTGCACATTGGAATGAGTTAGTATCTACAATTAAGGACTACGTGGAGATTGTGGCAGAATCATACTTGGCCATCAGACTCCTTGGTGCTGGAGGACTGGTCCCACCATCTCCCGTCCCTGGGGTTGGTGGAGCTTGTAGTGGGAAACTTTAAGGTTACTTTGATTATTAGCTGAATCATTGCATAGCAGTATTAAGATCCTTGTGTGATGCATTAGCTCATGACAGAGACTTCTGAAGCAGGTTCTCTGGCCTTAACATTTTTTCCCCTCACATTTGCTAGGACAGGCTCCGACTGCTAGTGGACTAAAGTTAACTATCTAGTACAGATAGTGGGTGTTTTTAATCTTTTTACACCTTTACGTGAAGAAAGTAGCTATCTAAAAGGCAGATAGTGGGTATTTTTAATCGTTTTTCACCCTTAACGAAAGAAAGTATCTAAAAGGCAGATAGAGGGTATTTTTTATTATTTTTCACCTCCAAGAGGGAAAGTAAAGAAAGTAACTATCGGAAGGTAGTGGTGTTTTTGTTCTTTTTTCCGTGCCTAAAGAAACAAAGTAACTATCCAAGAAAGTGGGTGGTACTGTAAGATTATGCCTGTCAAAAATGGGAATTGATTTTAAGGAACTTGTTTAGTTATTACAGCATACAGAATACCAGTACTGTGTTGCCTCAATTTATAATTTTTACAAATGGTACTTCAAAGGCTGCATGCTTGTCTGTGCAAGTTGTTCAGTATATTTTGATTGTTATACATTTTTAAGACTGCAACAAAGGAGTAGGAAAATACACATACATTTTTTTTAAAATTTTAATATACTTTCAAACTGCCTTGACAGTACAAGGGAAATAAATCCTTAAGCAATAATTGCTTCTTCTGGATAAATTATTTTTGCATTACTTGTTATTCATAAAGGATGAAATCTTCAATGGGATTCCTTGGGAAATATGATAAATAAATTTCGGGTAAAGGTGCCCCCTCAAATGAAACTTGCCACAAATAACACAACAGCTCCCTTATGCGAGGCTCTGCAGCGCACCCTGCTGGAGAGGCTGCNGTGCCCCCTCAAATGAAACTTGCCACAAATAACACAACAGCTCCCTTATGCGAGGCTCTGCAGCGCACCCTGCTGGACAGGCTGCGGTCTTCTGTCTGTCTGCACGCAGCCTGCAGCTGAAATCCCTCTAGTAAGCAGCCAATCAGCATTCAGTATTCAAACGAGATCCCGCTCCCTCAAAAAGACCTGCTTGCCAGCAACAGTGACTTTATCTGTCAAGTTGTACAGGAAAGGAGCACAGTGTTTTGCTAATGCTACAAAACAAGCCCCAACGTTTCACAGGTCAGTAAAAGGTTTTAATTTTTAACAAATTTCGAGGGAGTTGGAAGCAGCTCCTTTATGTTAACCTTAACATGTCGTGCTGCGCAGTTCGGTGTGTTTCGGTTCAGTTAAAATAATCAGTTGAGCAGTTTTTTTCCAAGTTAGCTAAACAACCACGATGTGTTCACTGGTAGTAATCACAAAAATAAATTTCAAGCCAGAAAAGCAAACTGTTACAGACTGAATATTATTTTCTGTGTGTGGGAAACGTTTGCGTTTTTGGCGCTGAATCTTAATGCTTAACGCTACGGATCTGCGTGTAAAGCAACGATTCGGTGCATCTTTAACGTTCTAAGGTTAAAGGCGTGGAAAAAAATTAAATGGATGTTTTTCACTAATTTTGAATTTCCCTTTATATTTTCACCTTCAGATCACTCAGTCCTACCTGGCACCGCACATGAGCATGGCTGCAAAACTGAGCGGTAAGAAAATGTTTTTTGATGCGTTCAGTTTCTAAGCAAAATAACTTACTTTAGACATAATGTTATGCTATGTGAAATATTTTCAGAATATTAATTCGGTTTGATATTGTTGTTTTTAAAGAAGTCTTTATGAATGTTTGACAGTTGTCATGAAGTGTCATTTTGTAAACAATGACACTTTTAATGCAAAGTTGGCATTTTACCCCAATCCCATGAAGATTATATTTATTAACAATGCTAATGTATTAGGGGTTGCACCAACGACTAGTCGATTCTTTACTCTGCAATGACTTTTACAGGCGGTCAGTCCACTACTTGCAATCACGTGACAAAACTAATTTTTCCAAGAAAATGAAAGATCAACTACGAGTTTCTCAGACAGCTCATGTTGTATAAAAACGTAAATAATTCATCAAAGAGATACTGCAGACTTTAGCAAAAACTACCGCAATAGGGGCGCTATGTAGGGAGACCCCACAAACACAGACTGTAGACCAGTGAGACCCAAAGTGGGTCCTGGAGGCTGGGATCCTGCATGTGTTGGTTCTCTCCCTGGTGGTAGTAAGAACCATTTCAGCAAGTCAATATTCTTAGGCCTCATGAGCCATCATTTGATCCAGGTGTGCTAAACCGCTGCTGACAAAGATCTGTCTCTTGTACTTTTATTCCTGCATAATAGACTTAAAGGGTTTTTTGTCAATATTTGCTGTGAATATGATGGCCTCTAAGTTGATATGAAGTATTTTTGAAATGGTTCTATGACATCACTGCAATGAGTCCGACTTCTACTTGACTTTTATCATTTTATAGTCTACCTTAAAATATATGAAGTACATCAACCCATAATACAGTGGTTCTTAACCTTTTTTGAGGCACCGAACCCCCCAGTTGCATATGCGCATTCACCGAACCCTTATTCCACCCCTCCCTCCCCGACACACAAAATACTTTGCGGTATTCTGATTTAGTAATGTAATTATATTAACTGTGTTACCACCCCCACACCACTAGAGGCAGTACCAACCCCGAAAAGATGCGACTAAGAAGCAGATTTAGACTATAGAATTTGGTAAAAACGGTGAGTTTTGCTGAAGTAATTAAAGACACAAGTTCAAATCCCTGCTGACAGTGGAGCTCCTTCAATCAGTGCTCCTCCGCAGCTCTGATTTGCTCAGCAATGTAATGTGATCCTCTTCAGCAAAGCGGGGCATCATCACGACTTTACACAAGTGTGTCTTTACCTCCGCGGCAAAGGCTCCTCGAACCCCTGAGACCGACTCATCGAACCCCTGGGGTTCGATCGAACCCAGGTTAAGAACCGCTGCCCTAATAATAATAATAATAATAATAATCACACCCCCTTAACATTTCCGCCTGCCCCCTCGTGTATCCACGGCCAGAACCGGGCCTGCTCTCCACCCATGTATATATTCAAGTTGCGTTTCAGTCTGGGGGCACTAGGACCTGAGCTTGGTGCAGCCACAGAGATCTTCCAGTCTTTAAGAAGTTTCTCACTTTCTTTCTGAACAATTTTCAAGCAAGTGCAAGGCTCAGATAGGAGTGCTTGGATTAAAATGGTTTTTCTGCTCTTGGAGTTCTGTGAACGTGGACATACAAACTGGGATATTTTTCCGGAAGCTTCAGGAATTCTACATCTATGGGAGAAGATACTTTAAAGGTAGGTGGATTAAACTTTCATTTACAATGCATGAATGTGGCATTACACTGTAAAAATAAGCAACCAAAAATCTCATCATTGAGTAAGCAAACCATTTAAGATTTTAAGCTTTAATACACATAACATTTTGTTATGGAAACTGGCATTGAAAGGAGAACGCTTACTAGAAAGGCTACTGTTAAAGCCTGCAGACAGCTATCTCCCCTAATGAGTCAGAGATACTCTCTACTTGGATGAGAAGGGCTTTAATAGAGTCCACCACATTTAGGAAAGGTGAATCTCCAAGCATTGAAACAGGCCTGTTCCTGAGCAGTATTGTCTCTTTCAATCGAAGCGTCCCTGCAGGCTGCTGTATTTTATCATTCTGTGGTGAAAATTACTGCAAGAACACACACATTCACGTTATGCAAACTCCAAGTTTACAAACTCATCCAAGTTCAAATTCAACCATCCATGTGTGATTTCTGCTTGTTTGGATAATTTTAATAATTTGACTTGATTTTTAATCCTACTTTTGATGTCTTCCTCTGTTCTAAGAAAGGGACGCATGTGCAGCGGGTTCAGGAGGAATCTGGCTTCTATTTCTCTCTCAGCTGCAGAAATAGTTGACTTTACTGTTTCAACAGCAGCGCTGATTCCAGAAATCAGTCAGATGGTCTAGTCTCATACTGAAGTAAGAAGTAAAAATGAAATAGCATATCTGGAAGTGAGAACAACCATTTCTCCACTGGGACCATCAGTGAAGGCCAAACTATTTCTCCATCATCATATTTGGAAAATCGTTGAGACTTCCTTTTCTCTTACATTAATTATGTCCAGTCTCATCATCTGTTCAACCGTGCCTCTGTCTTTTCTAATGTAGCTCGCTCCTGTACAGTTTGACACTGAAGCATTTGCCTCTGGATGGAATTCACTGTCCAGTCAACACATCAACAAAATTACGGCCCGTTTACTTTAGCCTGTCAACACGTGCGATGTTTAGATCCTGCCACTGCTGCATCTTCCTGTCCATGAATGTGTGTCCATAGAAACAACAAAGTAAAGATGAAGAAACTGTTAATTGGGAATTCCATCCTTCAATTATGACGTGAAAGTTTCAAAAAGAGGACATACGATGCAGAGATCATAATATCTAACTTTACTGACAGTCCTCTATGGTCTTTTAGACTGTTTTTGACAAGTAGGAATATAGTAACAGGGATCCAGTTTTGTTCCGAAGTAACATTTAAAATTGTATATATTTGTTATGTAACAAGCAAACCTCAGTGAAATGGCTTCTGCTGTTTAGGCTGCACCCTAAACAAAAAGCAACAGAGGAAAACTGTCATTTTATCCAATGTTTAAAAAGAAAATAGAAACAAACTACGTTTATTTTGGAATGTTTTACTCCTTGCTATTTTAATTTGTAAATGACTCCGTATGGTGAAACACCATCATTTACATTTTGTCCATGTAGGTCAATTCTATACCTTTACAAAACACTTCAAAATTAGCACTTAGCAATATTTATTTCAAAAATTTAGAACTTTTGTGTCTTTTACATTAATGCAGCACATCTTAGTAAGGAAGATGTGTGTTGATTGAGAAAAAATCAGAAAACATCAACTAGAAAATGAATTATTGTACTTCATGTTCTTATGACCATGATTATTAACAATATATCCCAACGTCTTGACAAAAGGCTGGACTTGAAATGAGACAGTAAAGTTGCACACGAGGGACAGCGAGAGGCCGATCTATAACTTTTGTTGCATTAAGCACAACTGAAGAAGCTGATTATC
>NW_015112838.1:488308-491360 GCF_001443285.1 Poecilia latipinna
ACATTTAGGAAAGGTGAATCTCCAAGCATTGAAACAGGCCTGTTCCTGAGCAGTATTGTCTCTTTCAATCGAAGCGTCCCTGCAGGCTGCTGTATTTTATCATTCTGTGGTGAAAATTACTGCAAGAACACACACATTCACGTTATGCAAACTCCAAGTTTACAAACTCATCCAAGTTCAAATTCAACCATCCATGTGTGATTTCTGCTTGTTTGGATAATTTTAATAATTTGACTTGATTTTTAATCCTACTTTTGATGTCTTCCTCTGTTCTAAGAAAGGGACGCATGTGCAGCGGGTTCAGGAGGAATCTGGCTTCTATGTCTCTCTCAGCTGCAGAAATAGTTGACTTTACTGTTTCAACAGCAGCGCTGATTCCAGAAATCAGTCAGATGGTCTAGTCTCATACTGAAGTAAGAAGTAAAAATGAAATAGCATTTCTGGAAGTGAGAACAACCATTTCTCCACTGGGACCATCAGTGAAGGCCAAACTATATTATATATACTGTATTTCATCTAATGATGAAAGTTGTATAATGTTATTAAGTTATACATTTTAACTCTGAACTAAATGTGAATGGTATTATTCTTATGCTGTCTAGGAAACTTGTACATCATTATTAATAAAAGATAATTAACTTCACATTGTCTGGCTGTGTTTGTAAAAGCATATTTTTCCTTAAAATAAGCTAATCTGAAATGGATATCAGCAAACAGAATCTTCTGCTTTGCTCTTAAGGCTGAACTTCTTATACTCTTAAAATTTAAGAGCATGTGGAGTTTGGACCAGGCATGTTTTCTTTGGGCCTACAGGGATTTTCTCAGAGTGCTCCGACTTCCTCTGGACCTGCAAAGAGTTGCAGGTTAATAAGCGATTATAAATCTTAGCAATATGAATGAGTTTATTTGTTTGTCTTTGTCTTGGTCGTTTAAAGGTCTGGCAGCATGTCCAGGATGTTGACCTTGTTAGTGTCCCACACATTTACTGTTAAATATCCATTTTGTCAGTGCCAGATTTGTTGTTTATGCAGTTGAGTCTTTGCTCCAACCGCTTCTTTAATAAATCTTTTTATATAGCTTTTTTAAGAAGTCTAAAATGGTATAATTTTTTGTTTCTAAAGATATGTCTGACTTTAAATACACGAGTCGCAAAGATGTTTTTGTCAGGAGGTGCTGAAATGCTAAACAGTTATGTTGTTCTTATAGGAATTGTTGACATTTTAGCTTTTAATGTATTTTTGTTTGTCAATTAATTACATGTTTATTATTTTTAGTTGTCATCAAAACTGTGGCAAGTATTTGGATGACAAACTGGTTACTTTTAGTTGGGGAGATTACGAACCATTTATAAAGTCCTACAAATACATTGGCTATTTATTCACCATGTACTTCAGACAATTTTTACTTTTATACTTTATTTGAAACTTTGGGTCCTAATTACTGCAGAAGAGGTAAAATCCTCCCTAAAAAGCTGAAATTGTAGAAAGCTGTGATCTTATACACCTTGTTAGTTTTCAGTATTCAGCCAAATATGATGAAGTGTAAAAATATGCATATAAAAAAAATATAAAGATTTTTCTTTGTCGTACAGAAATACTTGAGGATAATTTGAAGTCCATCAGGTAACATCAGCAATGTGGTTCCTATGTTTTTCTTGAACTATTTCTGCAGTTTCCTATGATTTTCCACCTAATAAAACCCACTGCCAAGAAGAAATATTATTTTATATGGAATTTATGGTCACATATGTTAAAGCTACATCCACATTCATAGCAGGCTGCTTAGGCAGAATGCTGAGCAGATACAAATAAAAAAAGAGCACTAACAAATTATCCTTAAGATTTTATTTTGAACAAATTGACTATAGTGGCCTGCAAGTGCATTAAATTTGAACCTGCTGACCCATTTGATTAAAAGGTTTGGACGCCTCTGCTTGAGATCTTCTGAAACCTGTTAACCTGGAAATCCCAGAGCCAGATCTAAACAAGAAGGACCAAAACATAGTTTTTCTGCTACTTACACATAAAGGTCAGGTTTTATTTTAATGGGTAATTGTATTCATCTATTACCTTATTAAACCACCAATTTAATCTTTGCTTTTTTTAGTGTGAAGCTTAAACTTTATTATCATTGTTTTTAAGTGTGTCATGTTTTTGATTATCTTCATCTGTGTTGCTTTTACTCTTCTGTGAAGCAGATTGAGTCACCTTTTGTATAAATGCTGCTATTCAGATGGACTTGCCTACGACCAAGCAGAAAATAAACTGGTGACCACTCAAAGGTTTTAAATCCATTAGAGTTGGCTAAAAACAAGCACAAAACAAAGCTGAAGGGTGACTACTGTTTATGACTGCTGATGTTTCTGTAAAGTAGCTACTAAAACAGTGTTTTTTTACATCAACTTACCAGAAGCTGGCGTCTTCTTCTTTCCTTTGGATGTTTTTTTTATTGTGTTGTAACAGTTGTGTTCGCTCTTCTCATTGGTCATCTCAGATTGTTTGCCCATGAGGTCATCCATGCTGGCCGTGTTTCTCATCTTAGCCATCATAGGGGTCTTGTGCAGCGTCACAACAGCGCAACAGGACGACCCCGCCTCCATCCTCTCTGTGGACCCCAAGCTCTTCAGAAAGCACCGCTACTTCTCACCCAGGGTGCTTTTCAGCGCACAGCCCCCCGATGCGGAGCCAGCAGGGCTACAGGGCGTCAGCGGAAGGATTCAAAGGAATCCTCCAGAACGGGGGGTGTTCTCGGTGTGTGAGAGTATTAGTACCTGGGTGCGCAACAAAACCACTGCCACAAACATTGCAGGCAACGAGGTGACAGTCCTTGAGCATGTGAACATAAACAATATGAAAGTGAAACAGTACTTCTATGAGACAAAGTGTCTCGAGAATCCATCTGGAAACACGAAATGTTTGGGAATTGACGCGAGGACGTGGAGCTCCTACTGCAAGAACGTGGAAACATACGTCCGAGCACTGACTTCATTCGAGTCAAAGGTGACTTGGAGTTTAATTCGGATCAACGCGGAGTGTGTGTGTGCGATCAGCCG
>NW_015112838.1:495509-497007 GCF_001443285.1 Poecilia latipinna
GCAGTGTTTTGCAAAAACAAAACAAAATTTAGGAGTTTAATAATTTGTTTGATAGCTTTATACATTTAAATGTGACATAAAAGCAAAAACAGAATAAAATATCAGCTGTAAAGATTTTTCACATCACCCCATCTATGCAAGTCATACTGGCTGTTTACCTTGCCAATGTTTTGACCTTAAGAGAAGAGAACAATCCTAGAATCCAGGCAGCATTAAAGTAAGCAGTGATGCAGGGTTATAACATTCAAAGACAATTGACCACAAGACAGAACAATTTTATGTCTCTCATAGTGCTTTATGTTCTCTCCTGAAGGAACTGAATAATTTTCACACCTTTGGAAAGAGAAGTGAACAGTATTCAGTCGATTGCAGTCTGGCACTTTACCACAAGATATCGCTAAGCCACAGTAAATTTAATGCAATTTGAAAGTTACATATAAGTAGAATCTCTTGCTAGTTTAAACTATTCTTTAATATTCTCTCAATTCCAAATGATCACTTTTATAAAACAGCCTTAGTTTAACAGGAACTTTAGTCCTTTCTTATTGCAGTTGAGTACTTGCTGCTTAAAAAGGAATTAGGAGGTACTGTCCAGTAGCATTTTCACTGAATTCAGCTTTCTCCTTACATTTTGTATGACGTACAGCCTAATCAAACTACAATAAAATTAGCCTCAAACTTGCAGACAGCATGTTTGCTCTGCTGCAGTGTGTAATTTAAGGGGTTATTTTTATGACCATCAACATTTTATATCGGAAAAAGAATTACGATGTACTTGATTCCAGATTAGGACAAAGAAGCAGGCTTGTGGACCCAAACCACAGCTGCACTGTAAACCACAGCTTCTGAAAACACAGCATTTTGGTTTACAAGTCTTTTTGACTGTAGCTTTTACAAAGCAGAGGCTAAAATCTCTGTTGTTAATAGCAGCCGAGTCGATCACAGTAAAAATCCTGTAAAAAAAAAGTTGGCACAGCAACACAAATTTTTTGCAATCATTTTTGCCTCACTGTTCACCGTCTTCAAGAAAACCCATCCAGCTGAGAAAGATTAATAAAACCATACAGCAGATACAATTTAACCCAGGTCTGTTATAAGCAATTTGTTATTTTTTTTTTAAATAATAAATAATTATGATGTTATTTATTATACGAACATAAACTGTATGTTTCATGAAGTGGTTCCTGCAGCTATGAAGAAACATTACAATAATCTATGTGAGATTTGCAGCTTTTGTTAAAAAAATGCAGACAAATGTAAATGTTTTTGACAGATCATGAACTTGATTTATTGCTTTGCCTGGTCTTTATGTTGATTCTTCTCACCATCATTCAACAATTGATATGAATCAAGAAATATCTATTAAAAAAGTACAACAGCAAATGATTCATGAGTCCTACTCACTGATTATATCATGGCTTAGCATATTCTTTGTTTTGGCAGTGACATTTCACTGTTGTCTGCACACAAAAAATTGGACGGCTGGCATTCAATCGGT
>NW_015112838.1:497017-498510 GCF_001443285.1 Poecilia latipinna
GTTTCTTTCGTTGACCTTCATGAGGTCAACGAAAGAAACCATAGAGGACTTGTTTAAGTAAAAACATAGAAACATAGAGATAGAACTCCAAAAATCATAATTAGGCCGTTTATCAGCAAAGAAATGTTGATGTTGGGATTATTTGGACTTTTTAAAGGTAGCCTATGATTCAACACTTATTGTTCTTCAATAATGTGTGAAAACTGCTTCAACGCTTAAGCATTTTAGAAACACTTTATGGATTTGCTTTCTGATGATTGCTTTAATTAATTTCTCTTCTGTTTTATGTTCTGTCTAGGGGAAAGAGGAAGTAAAAATTCATTGGTTGCCTTGCTGTGCTTGGTGAGAAGTGTTTTTTATTTGCACTTATTAGAAATATTTTGCTATTTCAGGGGGAAACATAATGGAAAATCAACTTTTCCATTAGTTGTATATCATGTTATAATGTTATCAAGCTTTTTGTGGTTTTTTTGCCCCAAAAGCTATTTCTGGCTTTTCCGACTTTAGCTGAGATAACGCCCGACAAAGCATACCTCCCTCGTACGTCACTGATCCAACCCCTTAAGACTAGTGGCAGCAGCAATTAGCAAACGGCTGGTGGAGCAGCCCCTCTGCTGAGCTCATGTTAGGGATTGCTTCCTCAGTCCAACGCTACTAAGAATGGCTGTAAACACTTAATGAAGGAGTGATGTTGAGATGACATCCTGAAGGCAGTGTCAGAAGAGCAGGCGCTTCTTAAAGAGACAGAGACCCATTTTAAACATGGCTACTCTTCCTGGGGTCCACAATTTAAAGTGTGTAAATGGCAAAGTGACATTTCTTTTAAGTCATGTTTGATATGTACAACACTTTTTATAACAGCTGAAGTTTGTTAAAGTTACTTGATTGTATTATGAAAAGGCACTATGTTCCTAGAAAATATTTAACTCTGTGCCCTTTATAATTCATATAAGCTGGAAATTAAATCTGAAACTGTCACTTTTGTTTTCTGTTTTGATTTTTAGACTATTCTAAGAAACTGAAGCACTATGAGTGAATTTCATTGTTTGTGAAAATGACTGTGCAGTCAGTTTATCATTTAACACTTAAGTCAAGATTATTTTGTATCTTTGGGACAAAACAAGATGTAAGTACTAGCTGGCATTTGGGTGGAAAATTCTTTGGCTACATAACCTCGTTTTTAAAGTCACATTTACATCTTAGAAAGAGAGATTTGTGAATCTTTCAGCACAAAAAATCCACAACCTGATTTTATTGTTCTTCTTTTCTAGCAGACAAATCTGGGATGATACGGGGGAACCTGCAAGTAAATCCTCTCATGTCGCTGTCCTTCCATGATGTTGCTTTTTCGTTTTTATGTTACAAAGTATTCATTTCCTTTTTTTATTTACTGCAGTTTGACTATTTTACAAGGTTTTCTGTATAATATTGTTTTCGGCCATTCACTGAAATGAATGTAATGGTTGTAATTATGTAAGTTTATGTTGGGCTGT
>NW_015112838.1:502786-523354 GCF_001443285.1 Poecilia latipinna
CTTTTGACCTAATCCATGTTGGGCGTGAATAAAAGTTGTTTTTATGCAGCACTAGATTACTGCCTGGTGGGTTTATTAATGTTGTGACAGTTGAATATGCTTGTGGGATAAACACTGGTCAGAAAGCCAGTGTCAGAAAGTCAAAACTCACAAACGCAGGACTGATACTTGTGCGGTTGCTTTTTCAGGCTGGCTCAAACAACAAATGCTGGGGGGAGAAAGTCGATGTCTCTTGAGGTGGTACAGCTTGTTCATCACGCGCAGACCTAAAAAAAGTTCAATTCACCCAAGATTTTAATCAGTAGATCCTTTAAAAGATAGGAGGGTTTTTGTGAATCAATAGACATAGTTTGTGTTTTCTTAACCACAAACTGATTCCTCTTTTTTTTTTTTTTTACAAGGCTCTTATTCATAAAAAAAACCCTGAACTTCGCACAAAAAAAAAAAATCATCTTTTTTAAAGGGATAGTTCTTGAACTAACCTACTGTTAATATCTGACCTGTAATAAATAAAATTGGTTGGTCCCAGAGGCTGAAACTAACTCCTAATTTTACAGGGGCTAAGACCAGAGTTTACTTGTTCTCTCTTAAAACAACTCCAACACCCAAAACAATACGGCGGTTTTAATTTAAAATATATTTGATGATGCTGTAAGGTTATTTTAACATGTGGATTAGGTTGTTATTTTAACAAAAGTGGCTAAAAATTTTCACAGGAAGCAGCGGTTGGACGGGGTGCGCCTCCAGTGACCTTCCTGTGTGAAACATGATTTGAAAACAGGACATCCCAGGAGTCAAAATAAAGTAAAACGGAGTGAAACACAAAAATACTACAGCAATTTATGTGAATCTTATCTTACTATTTAATCTGTCTTTTTTTTCTTTAGGTAGCTCCTTTGATCAGAATCACTTTTCCCGTTTCTATCAGCAATATAAACTTGGCTACAGGTGTAAGGGTTCCTAAGGCTCAAATAAGATATACAAATAAGAAACCTATCACAGACGTCCTGTGGGTAAATCTGCAACAACTCTGAGATATCAATAAACTAGTAAAGCAAAAAATAGAAGAAGGTTTCTGACAGCTTGTTGAATCAATGCCGTAAAGAATATAGAGATATAAAGGTCTGGAAGTATTAGTGGTACTTTCAGCCTGGTATTAGCTAATTGTGCCTATTAAAGAGGCCAGTAATTGAGCTGCAGTGAGGTTTAGGGAGCAGCTCATAATTTATGACCTGGAAAAGGACAAATTACATCTGTAGCCCAAAGAAGATGCCTTAAGAGAGGTAGGTAAGATATAAATTACTGTCCCTTTAACTGAGTGTTGCAGATTCCCATGAGAATAATGATAATAAAGAAAACATAAATTATTTCCATGCAAAATCTCAAATGTTAGTGACATTTAATGACAGAATAAGAAAACATGCAAACAATAAAAGCTTCAAACTTTATTTGAGAAGTTCAACAAACCCTACTAGTATTACACCAACATCACATAACATCTCCAGGACTCGTTTAAGTAAAAAGCAACGATTTCTAATGCATGTTTTACAACATCACCTCACTACAGCGGACAAACACTTTCAAATGAGCGATGGGAGGAAACGGATAGATGAGGTGATTTTAACAAATGAGACACCAGGATAACTTTGTTCCAAAATACAGAAGGAAAACTTTGATGTATTCGGACAAGGACTGAAAATTCAGGATAGAGTAATCAGTTGTTTTCTTGATTAAAAATCGATCAAACTCAAATTAAATAAAATAAAAAATAAAAACAAAAACATGCTGCGCAGATGAATTCTGACATAAACTCTTTGTGTGGAGAGACTCAGAGCCCAAAAGTCAAAAGGCATCTGAGGACAAATTGTTTCAAAAACTGTTCTCAGTCAACAAAAGGAATCATTTTGTGTGAGGGGGCAGGGGATGGGAACAAAATTATGCCTGCTGGGGCCTGGCAACAAAATTGCACCCTCCGGTCTAAGCACCCCTGCGTCAAGGAAAATACACTACTTCCTGCTTATAACCCTGGGGTCAAAGCCTGAGCCAAGCCAGATTCCCCCTGACGACTTGTCTGGTTGGTAGACGGTGCAGCAGTGAGTGTTGATGCCCGCGGGAGACAGGACTGTGGATCCCTGCCCACAGTCTGACCATCTCCAGCGGCCTCAGAAGCTGATAAGGGTACGCCTTAATCATGTTTGCCCTTGCTTTTAGGCGTGCCTTCGTTCCAGGCGACGTAAACAAACAGAGCCAAGACCACGTGCACGGCGAGCACGGCTACGATGGCTGCGTAGAAGTAGCTGTCGGAGCTCGACATCTTCATCGAACCTGAGAGGAGGAGACGGTGGGTTAATGCTAAAAATGTCTTAGTGATCTTAGTTCGTTACAAAGAATGCATACATGCATAACATGTAAAAAAAAAAAAAGTTATGGCCAAAAGTCTAAAAATGTCATGTTTTTTTCTTCTTCAAAATTCCTGAACAGGAAAGTTTAGCATGGAGATTAGTGGAAAACAACAGATCAAAGTGGGTAAATAAAAGAAAACATCTGTATATTCTTGCTTGTTCAATCAGAATTTTTATTTTTTCTTGCAAATTAGGAAAGTCTATCCAAAAATCCCGCTCAGCAACATGTTTGAACACTCTTAACGTCCTGCAGCTCTGACCTGGTGTTTGGATCGGTTTCAAAATTCCCCCCAAAGTTATTCTCACTTTAGCCTTAAATCTGGAACTTCAAAATGTTTTTGAGGTCTAGAAAAACCTCATTCAGAGAAAAGTCAATTGATCTTCCTTAGCAGATGTCGAAAAGAAAAGAAGTGAAAAAAAAAACGGGGTTTTACTGTATATGTCATTTCTACAGTCAAATTTGATTTTAAATGAGCATAGCCCTGCTTAAAGCCCTTATGCGTGGAAAATGAAAACATACTTATGCCCTGAAAATAATATTTCTGCTACAAAAAAAGTGATACAGACTCAGGGAGCACTTTCTTTTTATTTTGTTTTGTGCAGAAGTCCCTTCTCAGGATGTTAGACTCCCATTCATGGACAGATGAATAGCAAACTCAGATATTTTTTGTTTTTCCTTGCTTGCTCTCATTCATTTTATTTACCACATTGTTGTTTTAGGTGTCACTAACTGCATTTATGATGTTATTCTGCAATTCCAAAATGCTTAATAAATTAATATATTACTGTGGATAACAGTTGAAACCTGATATTTACATTCACTATAGAAAAATGGAATCTTTTTGTTCTCACTGACATTAAATCCTGTTTGTTGGAATAATCTAAAGTATTTATATTTGGCGAATTATACTTTTGTTTCCATTTCTGCTGTCCTTAAAGTAAAAAAGTAAAAGTTTGCATCCTTTTTAACCGTTCAGTGCAGGTCAAACATTGCGGGCGTCCTTTCACTGGCTTGGTTTGCTGAAACTTTCGCCCATTAATCCTGACAAAACTGGTAGAACTGAGTCGGATCTGCAGGCTGTTTCGGTCACACACATTTTTTACAAATGACCACATGACTGTTGGAGATAGGCAGCAGAACCTCGTGGCGACCCCACGAGGACAAGCGTGTTTAGATGACGGACGGAGAATCCATCACGCCCTGAATGTGTTTGTATCTATATGCAACTGTTTAAAAACATTAATGTGACATATTCAGGCATTTAAAACAATTGTATCCGAGGATAAACCAGGCTTGTGGTGGTCCGCAATTATCTTGTCGGTGTTTGTTCGATTTTTATCCATGACGCCACATAATGAGGAAGTATGTTTAAGGTGTTACTCCCATTGTATGGTCTCTTGTTCTTAACTTGCTGCTAATAGTTGCTGAAATTTCCTACTGTGGGACAATAAAGCATATTCTTATTCTAAGATATATCCAGAGATGCATTTCTTTTAAACTCAAATGTTGTTCAGTGAATAAATCAAAAGCTTAAAGTGCAATGGCTTCATTATCTGGGCTTTCCTGGTTTATTTAAAAGTATAGTAAAGTTCAGAATGTTGAGAAAGCAACAAAAAAGCTAATTGTGCTGACATTTAGCAAATAGAGATCATTTTGATGATCATAACTGACCTAAAACAGGAAAGGTTTAATCTGATGGAATATCAGACAGTGAGAAAAAAGTATGGCTTTTTATTCAGTGTATGAAAACAGTTGGTATGAACTGAAGCTGCCTGTATTAATATACAAAATATAAGGGCATCAAAAATGGTTCACACAACATTTCCAAAAATGTCAAATATACTTAAATTACAAATATCTCAAGATTCAAGCTATTTATTAGCAGTACTTATTGTCTGCTGTGTCTTATTTCCTCTAGATTACGCCACTGCTGCATCATAGCAGTTACTTTTATATGCATTAAAGTAACACAGTAATACTGTGGATGTATGGAAAGGGCCTACCTCAAAAAAGGCAACAAACAATATGCAAAAAGACAGTCTGCAGAAGTCTCGTCGTTTCCATCCAAACTGCTGAATAATACACAAACTGAACACAGAAAAAGTGGTGACAAACTAATGAATTTTACCCTCAAAGATGTAAGCCTTGGTTGCGAAATACAACCCAATGGGCAGCGTCACCATGAGGATCGTGAAGAACAGCAGAGTCTTCAGGGCAGAAACCAAGGAGCCTTCATTTCTGCAGGGGCAAAAGTTCACAATTATCCAACAAGAAGCGAACACAGCCGAGCTACTGTTAGATTTAACACCGCAGCTACTGATGTGGCTTTGTCCTTCGGCCCTGGATAACACTGCGGTGCAGGATTTACGACATATCTAACAGGGAGCTCGGCCACGCACATCCCCTCTGCTGCCTGTCTGTTCATTAAAGGCTGCTTCCTCACCCTCTAAAATACGGTGGAGGTCCAGCAGACGAGTCTGACGATGCTCGGACTGAGCCGTCCATCTCTGCGTCGATGAGAGGAGAGAAAAAGGTGGAAACGGGGGAGAATTTAAGCCGTTCCTTGGTGTTTTACTCTCGTTCGTGTTGTTATGAATCCCCTTCTTCCGGCATAAGTCACGAGACCGTGACGTCGCTTAGAGTTTGTCGCCAACAAGTCTCGCGATGTCAGACTCTCCTTATGAAGACATAAAATCTGTGAATGAGCGCAAATTTATAACTCTGGCCTACGGTATGGCACAGTTCCCAGAATAAAAAGAGTGCAGCTACTATGTTCTGACATTTTCTTTTAAATTTCACCCCAGGAAACTTCCTGTATACTTTATCTAGAATCTGGAGAATAAGGCTTTTCATTCTTCTTAAGATAGAAAGACACGCAGCAACATAAATCATCTTGAAATAAAAAGCTGGACCTGAATTTGCTTACAGACTTTGATCTTTCACCAAATGGGCAAAATGTATGCAAAAATACAGCCCAGTCCTGGTTATAATTACTTTTAATTTGATATGAATTTAGTATTTTGTAAAATGTCTGTAGAAAATTCAAAGTATACACAGAACTATGAACATACATTGAAGGTCTGAGGTCACATGAAACTACTTGAAAGTAAGAGAACAAATACGTGGATGAAGCTACTCTGGTCAGAAAAATACCTGGTGGTTTTATTGCACTGTTTGATAGGATCAAATGGAATTTATGTGTGATTAAATTAAAATGAATTTTTTTTGTAAGTTGGAATAAAAGAATTAATTGAATTAAATTTAATATAATTCATTTGAAAGCAGCATTTATTAATATCTTATAAAAATGATCTTATCCAGAATAAAAATGAGACATTTTTGCCATTTTTTAAATGGGGAACTTCGCAGACTCCAGCTTCCTAGAAATTTAATAGAGTATAACTCGATAAAGTATAACTACTTACAGAGTTAGCTCCACTTTAATTTTGCAATTGAACATGTTTGTTGTCCTTGCATGCAGGAAAACACAAATGACACGCAAATCCCAAGAGCCAAGGTTTCTGGGCTAAAAATAAGCCCAAATCATCATCCTTCCACAACTCTGACTTTTAGGATAAGATGTTTATGCTGGTGAAGTGTGTTTATTTTTCCTCAGACATGACTCTGGGCAATATAGGAAAAATGTCTCCACTTTTTTCCCTTGCTGTCCAAAGCAGTTTGTTTCAGGGGTCTTGCGGTTAGTTCATATGCAAATTTAAAAACCAAGCTGGGATGCTGTTATTTTTAGACTAGAGAGTTTTTTTTTTGTTGTTGTTGGGTTTTTTATTGGCTTTCCTGACTGGCTTTCCAAACATGCCATGACTTGATATATATTTTGTCCTCCTTTTTAAAGTCAAAAAAGGTCAAATTTTATCTTTGCATCTAAGGATCTGCTCAGCCAGAGATATGCAGTATTTGCAGACGTTTTCACATCTCTTGAACATTTTCACATTGTGTCAGGTCCCAGGTTTTTTTTGTTTTTTGTTTATTTGTTTGTTTGTTTGTTTTTTAACAAAAGTTACATACTTCAGTCTTGCACTGGTGCATAGTTGGTTTCCAGTCTGACAACAACCCTGAACATTCAGTCCGAGTTAGATTGAAAATATTTTTCCAGTCGCTGTTGTCTCTTACTGTTCGATCTTCCAAGCACCAGTGCAGTTGTCTGGTGTGTGACCTTGGAGGAGTTTAGCTTTCTGGCCCAATTGGTAAACAAAACTCAGACTTACTTGGAAATGACTTCACAACTTTTAACAGATTGATGAGCAGCACTATAGCTGCTTAACAAAATTACATATTGAAGCAGTGGAAACAAATATAAATATATATAAGAAATATTCTGAAAATGTGACACAAACTAGACCTGAATGATAAAAGATTAACATTAGATCATCCTCATCAGAGGACATGCTAGTGCTCGTGCTGCACACGAATAACGCGTCCTTTCTTGCTGAGTCTCAGAAGTGAAGTCATTTAATCTGTTTCATGCGAGCTGTGCGCTTCGTGCCGGTGCACCGGCTGCGTTTCAGGGCTGATGTCTCCCAAGCAGAGCCTCTCGGAGTGACCCTTTCTGCTCCAGTTGGCTTCACGCCCCGTGATCCGACGATCAGCAGGTTGCCCAAAACACACTTAATTCGAAAAGACTCTTTAAAGGGCCAACCAAACGCAGGAGGAACAATTCATTGGGGTGTGTTCAAAATAATCATTTTGCTTTGTGAATCAATTTCACTTGTGTGCTAGTAATGGCAAAAAAGAAAGAATGCCCAGAACATCACAGGCTCTGGAGACAGGAAGGGCTGTCACGGTGAATCATATCATTCGTCAGCCACGTTGCTGGATGAACAAACAGGAACAATCCGAAAAATAGTTTTCTGCCCATTTTGTTCTCAACGATGATGCACGCTTGCAACTGAGGAGACACGGCTTCCAGCTCTTAACATCGCTTTCCGTGTTTATCTGGGGTTTGTAACTTAAATGCATCACGCCTCATTCACCTCCATCCATCGTGAGTGGCAGGGTCGATCTTGACCTGCAAGAGAAGCAACGCGGAGTGCGACTGAATGTCGACATGCAGCTCGCGAAAAAATAGAAACGGAAATGAGATGTTGGAAATGTGGTCCCTGACCTGCAGCTGTGCGACACAGGGCTTTGTGTTTTACAGCTTGTTATTTATTTTTTCAAATAAAATCTCCTTTTGTTTTCTGTCTCTCAGCTTCAGATGCCTATAATTTGCCTTGTTTCTGGTACATTTCAGCTTTAACGCAGCCTTTCATGGGTGGATTAGGCATTTACTACAATGTTGATTGCTCTCACTCACATGAAATCAGTTTGTCTCTCTTTGTTTCAACAGTCCAATAAAGCCGCCAGTTCTGGTTATTTATGTTACTAAAAGCACAATGTTGTTTAATTTCCCTTGAAATTTAGCTAGAACCTATTACGTATCCTCATTGTTTTTGCAGTGAAAGATGATTTTTCCTGATGCAAAATTGTCGTGTTTTTTTCTGATTTCATTTGGAGAGCCAATAAAATCCTTCCATTTGGCTGTTTAAGAGATTGTATTTCTTTTTTTCTGATGTTTTTTTTTTTGTGTGTGTCTCAAAAAGTCTTTCGGCAAACTTTATTTGAAGGCGTGTGCATAACACTGACATGACACTGTCATAAACATGACATAACATCTGTCATGAACATAAATAAGTCTTTATGAATGTTGTCATCAAGTGACATTTGGTAAATAGTGACACTTTTAATGCAAAATTTAAAATTAAAATTAGCATTAAAAGCCAATTAAAAGTGCCATTTTAGGATTAAAGTGGCATTATTTGCTAATAATGCAAAGTTCGCACTTTTAGTTGACTTTTAATGCAAAAATTTAAAGACATTTTGCATTAAAAGTGTCACTATTTACGGAATGACACTTCATGACAGCATTCATAAAGACTTCGTTATGTTCATGACAGGTGCTATGTCATATTTATGATGGTGTCATGTGCTGATTTTTCTAAAAGTATATCCATAATTAAATATATGTCAGATGTCATTCTGGGTTGTTTCCAAGTAGGTATTAAATGTCATCTTCACGCTTCATGTGCAAGCAAACATATATGGAAAATTCAATAATTTTACTTCTTATTTCTGAGGGGTTTTTTTCGATTACTTTTTTCAAAAAATCATAGTTTTACCTCCTTGTTGCTTAAGTAATTATTTCAGTTAAATCCCAGCATAATGCTTTATAATACTTTTGGGAAATTCTCTCTCTGGTGTAACTTCAAATACTCTGACATGCAAAAGACTCTCATGAAAGAAGTTCTGCCAATCAAAAGAGCTGGGATTAATTGTAAAATAAATAATGACCCCTTCTCATAAACAGGTCATCTGCAATCATTCCAAACACAGAGCCCCATCATGGGATAGACTTTGATTATGTATTTTGTCTGAAAACAAAAAACGTACATGGAAATAAATCAGACGGATTATTGCAGTGAGCTTTGGGAATAAACCATAACTTACAACAGATGTAGCCAGATAGAGAGGCACATTCTCACCCAGTCATAAAGGGAGGAATTTTAATAGAATAGCTTGATAAAAAGAAACCCTTTGCATGGAATAAATTAGACGCTATTTTTTGCAAGGTCCACGCAAACATGTCCTTCCTAGTTATCCTTGTCGTTATTCTCCTCTCGGCTTCCTGGGAGTTTTTCCACGGCTTCCTCTGGACTCCCCAGGTTATGCTGTTTGCTTCGTCACAAGTTGTGCATGCCAAACGTGGGACGCCATGCGCTCCGCACCTGTTGTTGAGCCACACAAGACCGTGACCTTCCAAAGATATTTCAAGTGCGGTAACCAGGAGTTTCCATGAGAGGCTATAGCAGAGCTTACAATGCTCTAGGAATAGCTTACGGTATTCATAGCTTTATGATCCATTGTTGGGTCAACCACTGTCAGACTGAAACGATTCTTGAAAGCAGTCATTCATGCCAGTCAGTATGTTGGTCCTGCACTGCGGCGGTAACTCTGTTTGTCAGAGTCAGCATGTGGGCAGGAGGAATGGTTGGGTCCGGATGCGGATCGGAGCCCAAACAGAACAGGGATGGACGTGTGACGGGTTTATCTGTATAGGGAGCTGCTGCTTCGGCTCCAGAGGTTAGTTGGAGTTTGACAGATCCTGTGATGTTTCCCAGAGAGTTAAAGAGTCAGTCAAACATGAGAAGGAAAGTTGTACCGTCACCTTGCAGAGTTTGATACGCAACACATCCCTCCAAATGCTTGTTGGTCCACAGCCATTTATTTACTTATTTATTTATTTCTTTGCCAAAATAATCAAGGTTTGATGTTTTGTAATGACCCTAATGCAGACAACAAGATTTTATATGTTGGTGTTTTAACAACATTAGTTTCTTAATATTTCAAGCGGTACTGGAGTTTTCACTCACATGTAACATCTGACTTTAATGTATCATTATTGCTTTGGAAATGTTGACATGCCAGATTTTATATATATGTTTTTTTTTTTGTTTAAAAGAGTCAAACTATTCTATAAAAAAGTTTCTATGAAGACTAAAACTGCTCAGCGGTGACTGCTTTTGATTCCCTTTGTTGATAATACAAATAATAAAACATAGGAAATGATTTTTGAATGTTAAAAACAAACAAAAAATCAGAATCAGATTAACTTTTTTCTGAGCAGGTCAGTTAGAAAAGGTTGGGCCAAAATGTTTTGTGCATTTCTATTAACCATCAGTTACTTTTTCCTATTTAAAAAGCATTTTATTTCATTTGGTTTACAATTTTAATACCAAGTTTACGGTTGACATAAAAGAAACAATTAAACATACAAATACAAGAGAACACAAACTAACAAAGACAGCTGCTATTCAGTATGAAGATTCCAGGAGTGAACCAATGATTTTGAAGCAATTTTGAAATGTCAGTTCTAAGTGTTTATATCTCGTGATTTGCTCGGCTCGAAATCGAGTTCAATAAGTTTTTTTCAAAGGCAAAATTAACAGAGAATCAAAAATATGAACTGAAAGGTCGATTTTAATTAATAGCAGATTCTTCTTCTTCTTCTTCTTCTTCTTCTTCTTCTTCTTCTTCTTCTTCTGCTGGATGCTCCCCTCAGGGGACATTACAGCAAATCACATGCCTGCAGAGTATAACTGAGTTTTTTCCCGTGACATTTCTTTATTAATAATCAGAAGGAAATATTGTATATTATACTCAGAGTAAGACAATGATGAATTTCTGTTTTTGTCGTTTTCTTAATATTGAAGTGTCATAGAAATAGCCCTCAGGAGAAAATTAATGCCAAAACAAGTAACTTTTGAAACTTTCGCACCTTTTGTGTTTTATTTAAAAGTGTAAAAATATAGCGATTTTACACATCTGGACTAAAGTGCAGACCTAGAACAATTATTGAAATTGTTCTAGGTCTGCATGAACAATTTTTTTTTTTTTTTTTTTTGCATGATCTAACAAGGAAACAAATTAAGACGTTCCTCCATTCAGGAATTTGATTAGTATAATTAATACCAGTTCATAAGGCTGATTGATATGGTGACTGATTAGTATATAAATGTCATTTCATTTTTGTAATCAAATAATAACAAGTAATAAAAGTCATGAAAAGGTAGTTATCAACATTTTACGTTTTGAGTTCACCTTCATGCAAGCAAAGAGAAATTCTTACAAAAAAAAAAAAAAGTTGAAGGAAATTATTTTTGAATAAAAAACAGAGGAAAGGCGATTGTTCTCCGGATGTTTCTAGCAGAAAGGAGAGTCGAGTTAGAGGAAGCATAGACAAGTTTAAACACTTGCTGCAAATATTGTCCTGTTTCAGATTCAGCAGCGCGGCGCTGCATGACTCTGGATGACAGAATTAGAGCATAATAAAGCAAAGGTGCCGTTGTGTTTGTGTAGGTTTCCTGTGTTGCTGCCTGGGTGTCGTGCCGGAGGGTGGGCAAGCAGAGATGAGGATTGTAGACTGACCTGATGAGGAGATGATGATGATGAGGTCTGCAGGCACCACGGCGGATAACGCCCATCTATGGAGCAGCAGGAGGAGACGGAGAGGAAAAATACTGGAGCATGAACAGTTATGGCTCTAAATGTGCTATTGTAGTATTTCTAAATTGTATTTCATACGAGGAAATGTATCTTTGTTGGAATTATACATTGTTTTTAGGATCCTTATGGATCTAGTGTAGCAAACCAGAGCTGTGTAAGTGTGGGGATATGTTCCCATGCAGACAAATTAATGTTTAATCCCCTCTCTTGTCTATGATTCTGTCAAAAAAAACAAACAAAAAAAAACGATATGAAATGTTTACCCTGTCTTGTAATTCCAGCCTTCATCGGCTTCTCTGGACCTACTGCACCTTAAAGCCCCTGACATCCCTTCGGGAGATGTAGCAACCCATCATATGCATGAGAACACAAGCGTTCCTAAACCTGATGCAAAAATCCATTAGGAGGCTTGCTCTTGTAGCAGTGGACTCACAATGAAACCCTGCTGGTGTAAAGTGCAATGAAGTGCAAGAACAGTAAAAATTCCTGTGTGCACAAGCAGGAGCTAAGTCTGGTTTTCATGCAGCTGGCAAAAACCCTCAACAAAAAACACCATTGCACGCAAGCGCTGGGCTATATAATGCCTCATTGCTCATTTATCTCCTGTTAGCTGCGTTCACGGTGAGGTTTTGCTGCTGGTGTGGAAATAGCCTTTATCTCACTCAAATAATTAGTTTCTTTGAGACTTCCTGTGCAAACAAAAAGGGCCTGTGGAGGAGAATGAAATCCACAGAGCTGAGTTTTATGTCATCGGGGGGAAAAAAAACCCAACAGATTCACACCCTTAGTTCTCTTGGTCCAAGTTTTCCACATAATTATTCAGTGATAAAGAGAACAATTTAACTGCAGTTAAAAAATAATTAAAAAAAGACAAATAAATATTAGAAAAGACCATAATTTACATCACATTATGAGTTTTTAACTTGGCTCTACTCTTAAATTTAAACTGAAAGCAAAAATAAAAAATTAAAGCTGATATTACAGAGCAACCGGGAGAACTTGGAGACGGTTTTAAGACAGTAATCATAATTTTCTGATTGCTGTTGGCTAGATCCTAAAAATTCCCAATGTTTGAAAGAATTTTTTTAAGCAGTCAATTTATTGTTCACCAAATTCAAAAAAACATTCGTCCTCACAATTAGAGAATAATCCTGTCATGCAAACTTTTTGCAATCTTTGAACTTAAACTCATGCATCAGTGCTTCTGTGGGGTTTTTGTGTGTGTGTGTGTGTGTGTGTGTGTGTGTGTGTGTGCTCTGTGTTGTCAAAGACTCTGCTCTTTTGGAGGATTCTTCCTGCTGAAGGGGAAACTTTCCTTCAACTGTCTCCACTTGCATGCTCTGTTTGAAGGATTGCTGCAAAGTTAACTACATTACTTCAGGGTCTGTTTGTTTTGCAAAGATGTTATGAATCTGTGCTATATGAATATGTTGAATTGTATTGAATTAAAAAATTATAATCCTTAGTTTGTTACATGACATGTAGGGGATAAAACATATCAAAAGTTGCTCTAGTAAGATGACATCTGGATTAAAATGGCCTTCATGCAATAAAGGGTTCAACTGGTCACGATTGATGGAAAACCAAAACTTCTTATGACCTTGAACACATCATCCTCAATGTGAAACCTGGCGGTATCAGCCCCATACTGTTGGAAGGGCTTTTTTTTTTTTTTTTTTACGCAATTTACAGACATTAAAAGCCGAACTTGTGATTGTAATGTCAGAAAATGCGAAATTATCCACGAGATAAGAATAATTTTCCGACGCGCCACATCCAAACCAAGTAGAAAATTAAAGTTGGCAGCTTCTTTATACGTTCGGATTACAGTAGCTGGAAATTCTTGTAAACTGAACAAATGACCCTTTTATTAAATTATCAGCAAAAAAAACAAAAAACAAAAAAACAAAAAAAAAAAAAACGGATGGTGCCCAGCACCCGAAAATCCATATAAAAAGCAAAAGAACAAGAAATGAAAAAGAAATAGCAGCAGAAGATAAGATGGGAGGTAGGAAAGATGACCCATTTGTGTATAAGTACTTGTTGTGATGGAGCTGATGCTGTCATATCCCCCCGAGCCGCTTTAGCTACCAACCAGTAGCTGACATTTCCCTGGCATATGTGCCGCGCATTTCTTTTGCACGTCACAGTCACTTATTTGTAAAAAGCAGAAGTGAACGGCTTTGTGCCCCCCTTTTTGCAGCCCGGAAAACCTGACAGCACCTGGCTCTTTACGCTCGACTCTGACATCCAACCACCCATCTGAGCTTAGAGGCTTTAAACCACAGCAAAGTGTCAACAAGTCAGAGGATATGGATCGCTGGGCGAATGTGAAATGTAATATACTCTCTTAGAAAGTTCAAACATCCTGAATATGTCGTTTGAAACGCGTAATCTGTTTAATACGTCAACAAACTGCATCACTTCAAGAAGGTGTCACGCAGCCGTCTCGGAGCCTCCCTGTGAGGTGAAATGCTTCCAGTTTGTTTTGCGGGGTGGAAGTTATGCTGAGAGCCTGTCAGAGCTCATCATGGGTATGGGTGACATGCGCCCAGGCACACTTGCATTATCATGAAATTACATCTCCTTGGCTTCTGATGCATATCGTGCCTCGCAGACATTTAATAAACAAGAGGGCCGGCTTTGTTTATCAGTTGCTCTTCCTCTTTTGACAGTTTCTAAAATCATTTAGAATCATTTTTGAAAAAAACGCCTTCAGGCCTTTAAAAGTCAATGCATTTGGAGAGGTAGAAGTGGTTAGAAGAATTTATTTATTTTTTATTTTACAAAAAAATATCTTTTCATTCACACAAAGCCTGTTGGAATTTCGGTAACACTTTATTTGAAGGGGGTTGAATAAGACTGACATGACACTGTCATAAAAACCTGTCATGAACATGAATAAGCCTTCATGAATATTTATGACTGTTGTCATAAAGCGTCATTCTGTAAAATATCACATTTTTAATACAAAGTTGACATTATTCAAAATGTCTTTGTTATGACAACTTGACATTAACCAAGAAATCATTACTGATATAAATTTGTTATAAAAGTATTACTGATTGCATTTTAAAAATTAGGTAACTTTATGTTATTAAAGGTAAAGTTTAAACAGTAATGATTTCTTGGTTAATGTCAAGTTGTCATAACAAAGACATTTTGAATAATGTCAACTTTGTATTAAAAGTGTCATAATTTACCGAATGACGCTTTATGACAACAGTCATAAATATTCATGAAGGCTTATTCATGTTCATGACAGGTGTTATGTCATGTTTATGACGGTGTCATGACAGTCTTATTCAACCCCCTTCAAATAAAGTGTTACCGGAATTTCTTTCTTTTTTTTCTTTATTTGAAACCATAGCAAAGGTTTCACAGATATTATAAGTGTTTTTACTTGTCTTTTTTTTCCCAGGGTGAAACAGTGTTGTGGTGAATTAACAACTCTACATTCTCCACAAAAAATAAGAGATGTTCTCACAAACTTAGGATGGAGTATAACTTCATCTTCTCTGCAGCTTTGATAAAGAAGACTTATTCTCCAAATTGGCACCTAGCCCTCTTCTAATACTCTAAGCCACTTAATCCCAATAAGACCATTAAGTCCTTGGTAATTGACTAAGCATCAAAGCTTAAAAGGATTGAATTTACAGGGAAATTACAAACATTGGGGCTTTTATTAATGCTGCATTTGAGAGACCAAAGAAAGTGTAGCAAGAAAAAAAAAAACTTTCTTGTTGTGTGCTTCTGACTAAATAAAGGCAGGGAGTCTTCTTGCTAGATGCACACATGCACGGATGTGACAGAAAATAAATCCTCATATTTATTGAAATTAAATAGAAAATATTCAGGAAACTAATTTGTATCAACTCATTTACCAAAACGGATTGTGATTTGTGCATCTTTGTAGTTTTATCTGCCTTCACCCAGTTAAACTGCCTGCACTTCAATGCAGCGTAGCTCGGCAATCGCAGTAGAAGGGGCAGTATTACGTAAAATTTACTCTTTTTTTAACTTTTTAACATACATGGCGGGTTGCTTTGATTGTTTCATGCATGTTTTTTAATCTTTGAATCTCCCATGGCAACCATTTGGGTTTGAACCAGGCGCTGCCTAGATACATAACACTGCCCCTTTAAGAGGAAACATAGTCCTACGTGTCTCAACTGTTGTTCAGCATTTTGGAGGTCACAGAATATTGTCTTTTGATGTTCGATGTTCCTTGCAATGAACATCGATATTTGGGAGAGCACACAGAGATGCATCTAAATAGATTGCAAAAATATTAAAAAATAGAATTATTTTATTCATTCGGGACCAAAATAAGATATATGCATATATATATATATATATATATATATATATATATATATATATATATATATATATATATATATATATATATATATATATAGAGTATGTGTACATTTCTTCATATATGTATATATATATATATATATATATATATACATTGTGTGTGTGTGTGTGTGTGTGTGTGTGTGTGTGTGTGTGTGTTGCGTAATAAATTGTTGTTCAGAGCGCTGTATCCAAGCACACTTATGGAAAGTTGAGTGGAAGGAAAATGTGTGAAGGAAAAATCTACATGGATTCCTACAGCTTTGAGAGGAGTGTGAAGCAAAGGTCAATACTTCAAGAGCCTCCAAGACACGAGCAACTACTGTCACAGTAAAATCAGTTTTCCAGAGTCTTATGGAAAAAATCCAGAGGCACAGAATCATGACTGACTGAGGTCAAGTGTGACGTTTCCTCTGTGAGTGATAATTTGGGGAGTTGTGTCAACTTTGGTGCTAAGCTCAATGCCAAACTGCATAGTTGCAGAAATTCCTGTAAAAGCAGCATTTAGTACAAATACTATACAACAGTTGTATATAACTTTAGTTTGACCTACATTTCTGTGTTGCAAATGTCTTAGTCTTATGTAATTTTATAAGAATCTAAGAGTCTAAGATTTTGAATTTTTATTCATCATAAGCCATAATCAAATAAAAACCTAAATCTAGACCGTGAAATTATACGTTATCGAGAGGCACTGACATGCTTTGAAACAGAGTACTTTATGTCAAGTTTCCATGGTGTATAGATTTTTGGGGGACATCTGGATAACTCCACACTTAAAAACAAGAAACAAAGATAAACATCCAAAACAGGCACTGAGTGAAACATGGCACCATTACTTGTCCAGTGTAACATCAATTTATACATTTATTTCAGCTATATTATTGTTCGTTATAGCCGGTGAAGGCTTACTCTTTAGCCCCTCGGTGGCACATCTGGATGTCTCCATGAGGAGCAAACGTGGGACGCAAAGGGCAAGGAGGATCGTCTTGTACTCCTTACGGAAGTTTTGGTTCAGCAGTCCGTATATGATGGCGTTGAGGCAGCTGTTGAAGTATGCCATGAAGTAACTTGTGACAAAGAGCCACTCAGGTATGTTGGGCGCCACTTTTGCGGGATTTATAGCCACAGCCAGACCTATGAGGTTCAGCGGAGCCCAGCACACAGCAAACAACACAAACACCATGAACATAGTCAGGAAGTTCCTCACGTCGCTGGGCTTCGGTCTCGTCCTTTGTTCCGGTTTCACCCGGTGTTTCACTTGAATCACCAGGACCCATATCCTCATGTAGCAATAGGACACCACCAGGAGCGGGATCAGAAAGTGGATGACCACCACTGAGATGGTATAGTATGAGCTGACGGTCTGAGCAAAGGTGCAGGAGTAGACGCGAGGGTCGTACTGCAGAGAGCCGACGAAGAAGTTGGGCACTGTGGCGATGGCGGTGAGCAGCCAAGTGAGGCCCAGGTAGCAGCAGGTGTTCCTCAGGCTGTACAGGCGGTCGTAGTGGAGGCTGTGGCAGATGTAGCAGTAACGGTTGATGGCGATGGCTGTGATGTTGAATATGGAGCCTATGACGCTTAGGCCCATGACGAAGCCACTGGCCTGACAGTGCAGGTCTCCCATGGTCCAGTCATTGTGGAAGATCGCTGTCAGCACAAGAGGGTACGGGTACAGCGCCACCACCAGGTCCGCTACAGACAAGCTCACCACAAAGATGTTGCCTGGAGAACAAAAGGGCAAAGCGTGAGTCATGCTGTTTTACAAAGTACCGGCTGTCAACATAATTTGGGGCATTCACTGATGTATTTTAGCTGTTTATTTTCCAAAATGATATGATTGCACAACAAATAACCTCAACGATTGAAAAAGTTTCTAATTCAGTTTCTAGTCTACTATAATAACTGCTGCCTTACGAGTTGCAGCCATCAACAAGTTCTTAAAGTTAAACTTTCGTTTCACCAGTAATGGTGGAGTTCATTTAATTGGTCCGTCTTTTGACAGTTACCTGTCTTTAAGCATAATTCATGAATTTCCAATGGGGTGAAGGTCAGAGGTGTTCAGAAGCGTACTGAAGTAACACCCAATTATGTCAAAGTATCAAAAACCTGAGCCGAACCCTCACATGAAAGGAAATTGGTTAGAATATTCAAAAACAGCATAGGAACCAGGAAGTTTTTCAGAAACTAAATGAAGCCTGTTTTACATCGCCATGGACTCAGAGGCGTCTACCGAGAAGGAGACCTCGGCTCCACTGCTCCAAAAAAGCACCTTCAAACTTGACTGATGCAGCCGCCCACGTCGTCAAACCAAATGCATTCAGGAGACACCTGAGAGAAGGATGAGTTATTTAGACAAAAATGTCTGAAGTAGTCAAGTTGAGGTTTTCAAACCTAAAAACACTGTTCCACCTGTCAAACGTGGTGATGCCGATTTCATGTTGACTATTAAGCTACCAGGAACCCCAGTGGCTTCCAAATAAGTGGAAGAAATAAAATAGAGGAAGGTCCACTTCAAATTCTTCAACATCACTTGGTTAAAACGAGAACCAAAACAAGGGAATATAAAAAAAAAACATGACTCAGTAGTAGTTTTGAAGTGCACAGATCAGAACAATGTTGAGTTTCTGGAATGACTCTGACCTCTCTTGAAAACATGTCAAAAACAAAAATAAATGAAGCTCATTGGTGGGTAGAAAAAGCTTCTGGTTGAGGTGCAGCTTGCTTACATTTAATCAAGATCAGAATGGGTACGCTTCGGCAAAGGTGTGGATTAGAGAAGAACTGACAGCAGGTGCAAAATGACTCAACTTGTTTTTGAAAATCACTGAAAAATATGAATAAATCACACATTGTTTGAGTTTAATAGAATGCATTCTCAATGCAACTAATGGTAAATGGCACTTTATCAAGACCAGAGGACCTAAAAGCACTTCACACTACATTCAGTCATACATGCATTCACACACACATTCACACACTCTTTCACTCGCCCATTTACCATTGGAGATAGGAACCTGCCCCAAACGACCCTGCAAGGATAAGAGGGGATATAACCAGTGGATACTGGGAATATTAAAGCAACAGTAATATAAAAACCAGCAGACCTTTTAGAAGCAGGTAACATAAAACACATTGATTTTTAAGATTGTTTTTTTGTAATCTGTTTTCTGGTATGTTTAAGGCATTAATCATTGAACCTAGTTCCCTGTCTTCCCTGTGTATGGCAGCAGTAACGCAATAAAGAGAGAACCAACGTAGAGCAGTGAACCGATGTGAAGCAGCGCCTGACTTAGGAAAGCAGTGCATAACAAACCGTTTGAGAAAAGCAGACCGTAACGGCGTTATGAGAGTCTGTTAATGGTTTTGTCTTTTCATCTTGATGTCTCATTATCAATTGTGAACCTTTTTCTTGACTGTATCAGTTTCATCACAAAACAATGACTAAAATGGACTGAAATAATTTCTTTTTACTGTCCAAGTCCATGTATTCTCTGTCACAAGCTCTTTTTCTTTTGTATGTCTTGTTTAGTCTTGCTATGTCATCACAGTCATTACTGACATTTTTTTTTATTTCTTTTCAGTCATCTACTGGTCTGTTCTTTCAGTACAAGCTAAAAATAATTCAGTATCCTTTAAATGACAAAGACTGATATTTGTCTTCTGTCTGACTTTGGTGGTCCTCTCAATTTTTCCTTATGAAACAGCAATCTGACTCTCTGCTGCCGGGAACATTGTGAGCTTCAGTGAAGGTCAGAGTATCCATGAGTCTGGGCATGTCGCAATGTGTGAGAATATCTGTTTGTTTGTTTTTTTGTTGTTGTTGTTTTTTTTTCATTGTCCTTAATGAGTTCTGTAAGACATTTCATCAATAGCTGCCTTAAAAGTAAGTCTGGAGGTATACTAAAATCAGAGGTTAACATGATGCAAAAAATGCAATGTGTTAGCTGCAGATGAAGGATCGTTATATTCCCATGCTGCTATCACAAACTTAATCTTAAAAGACACTGTAGATATAAAGATATAAAATGTTTTTGTTATGTCTGGAAAAAAAAGACATTTCAGATATAAAAATCTGAACCCTAAACCATATATTCATGAATGTCAGAACTACCTTTTGCTGAAATTACACCTTGATTTCTTAGGGAGCGGCGAGGTGTCTCTGCCAGCTCTTCACATTTTGAGATGGATTTTTTTCCCAATTTTTCTTTGCAAAATAACTCAATTTCTGTCAGATTGAACGAATAGAGTATGTGAAAATCCATTGTCAGATCTTGCCACAGATTGTCAGCTGGATTAAAATTTGGACTTTGCTTGGTCCATTCTAGCACATTAAGTGCTCTGAACCATTTCTGGCTGGTTGTTTGGGGTCATTGACATGGCGGAAGATGAACTTCTGGTCCAGTCCCAAGACTGCACAAGCTGAAACATTATTTTTGCAGGATTGATCTGAATTCGCCCAACCCAAAGCAAAACATTCCCACAGCTTGACACTCCCACCGCCAGGTTTCACATTTCAAATGGTATGTCCAATGTTATATTTAAGGTGTTTCCCCTATCAGCTTTCTATTTCATATTCTTCTAGGTCAAGAAACTATACATGAGTATATTTATAAAAAATAAAATACTTCCATGTTTTTCAGTTTTTGTCAATCAGTTCTTAACTCAGAACTATCCAGTACGGTGATTTCCACTTGGAAACAAAACACAAGCGTACTGAAGGATGTCTTAGGATATCTCACA
>NW_015112838.1:526788-566346 GCF_001443285.1 Poecilia latipinna
GTGTGTGTGGGTGTCTCCGTGTGTGTGTGTGTGTGTGTGTGTGTGTGTGTGTGTGTGTGTGTGTGTGTGTGTGTGTGTGTGTGTGAGTGATGCATCTTTTCCAGTGAGGATCTTGGTGGAGAACTTGGGCAGCCACACAGGTGGAGCTCATCAGCCTCATCACAGCACAGAGCTGGGGCAGAGAACTTCACTCAGTGCTGGATGATTAATGTTTACCGGGAGTCTCTCTGGTCCTCTCTTGTAGTTAGTTACCTGTTACAAGCTGTTGACTATCTCCTGTGCAGTTGCCAGACATTTTATAGTCCTTGTGTTTGCTGCCTCTAGGTTGTCTCTTGGGTTTCCAAGAAGAATCAGTGCTGCTCTTTCTCCTCCTGTGGATCTTATCTTCAAGCTGCCTGCCTGCCTGCCTGCTCTCCCGTTCCTCGTTTCTCCACCCTGCTCCATCAGACCCCTGGCTCTCTGTGTAACCACCCTCCTCGCACTGGTCTAAGGATTCACCATTAACCATTCTCCACTGGCCATCTTTTCCTCCACGCTTCGCTCTGAGTCATTCTAAAGTAAACTCTCTCTTATTCCATCCCTGCTCAATCGTTTCTGGTCACCATTAGCTAACCGTAACACTCTTTAAAAATAAAACCAAGCCCTTATTTGGACTCTGTTTATTCTGCATGTGGGTCAGAAGGTTAAATCCGAACACGTCAGTGTCACAGTCACAGTCACCTTTTTGCCTCACACTGATTATGGGAACATTGTTTATGAAATGCAGCTGTTGGCTCTTTATGATCTTATTATAGACGACTGAGCTTTATTACAGGTACAGATTTAAACCTCTTGACCACCATTGCATTTTATACTCTCTGGTTAACTGTCCACATCCATACTGCTGCATTAATATACTTTTATTTATGAGTGACTCTGACTTACTATCTCATCTAAAAATAAGCAAATATGTCCTACAATAAAAAGCGTTTTTTACATTCAGCCTTTCTTTGTATTTTTCATTTAATTTGTTGTACGAATCACATTGACTGCAATCTGTACAACAGATTATTGTTTTCTATTTAAAACAAGACACTGAGAGCTTGTGTCTCAGTAAGATCTACATTTCTAAATAAAGGTGAAATACAAAAAGAAATATATGGTTGTATGTCATGTTTTTCAGATCTTTCTAAAAAGAAATGGGAAAAAAAAATTACTTCCTCTTCAAACTCATGCACCATTTTATATTAGCTTGTCACATTTAAATCCCAAAATAGATTGAACCGTGACCAAATGTGGCTTACGTTTACGTACATTAGAAGTCAATGTACATCAAAATGAGTTGAACGTTAATAACTGTACTTGTGACTTTGCGAACTATATAAAAATGGTACTTATGTTTGAATGTCAGACCCTTCAGACTTGAAGAGGTGTTCCACTTTCCCAAGGCAAAGACATTTTATTTGCATAACACATTTTCAGCAACAGGGCAATTCAAAGTACTTTTCATGATCAGCTGGGAGATGAAACAACAAACAAGCAAAATTTGTCTTCCCTTCTTTGCCACTGTGCATCGGTAAAGTGAAGAGAAACGATGACAGATGGACGTTCCAGATGTTATTAATCAAAGGCAGTGCCAAACAAATGTTTTTTTTAGCCTTGATTTAAGGAAACTCAGTGTTCCAACATTTTTGCAGTTTTCTGGGAGTTTGTTCCAGATTAGAGGATCAAAAAAACTTAAAGTGAAGCTTAAAACCAATTTGCCTTAAGCCTCAGTGAGTTTGGAGTTGCTTCGTAACAATGTAATGTAGACCTGTGTATCATCTGCGTAGTTTCAACTAATTGTACAATTTGTTCTTATCTGATTTAGCGGAAGCATGTAGATATTAAATAGGGATGCTCAAGTGGAACCAAAGGGATCCCCACATGTGACTTTTGACTGAGAAGTCACCTATCGGCACAAAGAAGTCTCTATTCATTAGTTAAGACAAAATCCAGCCAAGTATTGTACCAGAGTAGCTCTACGGTTAGATGATGATTTCATCTTTCTCAGATATTTGTTGACATTGTCTTTGTGGTGTGAGCAGATGTTATTTTCTTCCCTTTGTCGCAGACCAACAGGCAGAAAGTCAGCATGATCTCGTCTCATCCTGTTTCTTGTAAAAAAAAAAATTAAAATTGCGTCAATGTTTCGTTGTGTGAAAAACCTCAAATCTCTCATGGTTTTCTGCCAGCCATGTTTGTGTCCCCACATAAAATTCACAGGAATTTTAGTAAAACCGATTACGAGAAAATCAAAACACAGCCTTGTTTTGTTTTTTTGGTTTTTTGTTTGTTTTTTTTTTTTTAAAAAAAGAAGCATCACAATAAAACGCTCTGTTAGTTTCACAGCAACTGGATGATACAGCATCAGAAGAACCGGTGCTGGTATGACCGGTTCTTCTGGACCTTGTCACAAGACACGAATAATCGAAAACGACATTTAATACTGTTACAGCGCAGCTGCTGTGGGTGGAGGGGAATCAAACTATAAACACCGTGTCAGATGAGAATATTGATAGCTTAAATTTAAAGCGGTACGACAAGCCGGGTCTGCTTTAAAAAACAAACAAATCGCTGCCCGGCATGCTGTGAATGGATGCTGGGGAGTAAAGGCTGCATTCTGTGAAGCTGCTGTTCAAATTACAGGTGAAACTCGCGATGAAATAAAACACGTTGCCCACGTAAATAAATGATTTACTGCAGCTGAACAATGTCTCACAATCCGCAAGGGACAAAAAAAACAATGCGAAAAGTGAATGAAGATTTAATTAGATTGAGCCTGTCGTAGTCATTACCCAGAATTAATTTTCCCATGCAGCGTTACATGAGTAAAAATACGCTATCTGTAAATAATATATGCAGAGTTAAAATTGAGTTTGTGAAGTTGGAGAGACTCCATGCAGGTTGGGTCATTCGGACAGCTGGGACAGCAGCACTCAGTGACGGATTTGATTTATTGTCGATTTGAAACACATGTCAAGTGTTCGCCTGTAGGATCCAGAGCTTGTTACACAACCTGCACCGCAGGCACCACTGGACTAATTAAAATGTACCTTCCTCAACTGGATTAATTAAAGAAAAACAGCAATTGAGCGGTGTTATAATCCTACATTCCCAGAAGGACTCCCCCCCTCCACCCCTGCCTTCATCATATAGAAAGAAAAAAAAGTAGATGTTTATCGTGCTTTTTGTTTTGCTTGTTTTTTTTTTTGTTTTTTTCCTGGCAACTTGATCCGTCAGGGACTACAAATTTTCAACCCCCCCTAAAAGCCATCTCTAAAGTCTACTGAGATAAAAATAAAAGCATTTGTTCCTCATCCTCGACTTAGCTCAGTGGGCAAATCTGTCAGATTGCATTTGTGATGCTGGCAGCACTCGCCGTGTGCATTTGTCACTGTGCAGAGGTTTGATTCCTTGCTGACACCATGTGACCCAATGCTATCATGCTCGCCTGATGCACAGGGCATGCTCCAGCTTTGCAGGTCTCTGCGGCCGAACCGCTCTCCAGCACTTATCGTCTGGTGGGTGAGGTAAGTGCTAAAACACCGCCGAGAGGATCGCTGTGCAGAGGCCAGATGACTGACTTTGTTTTTTCTGGCATTCATTATGAAAAAAACATTGGACACACCATTACCTCCCTGCGTGGTGTAATTAGCCAAGTTGGCCGGAATGATGCTCATCATGCCCAGAGCTGCAGTTTGCACACAGGCAAACTGTTGTTTTAGTGCAAAACAGGCGACCGACAAACTTGTTCTCACACCTGCATACAAGGAGGGAGTCGTGCCCCGCCGGCCTCTTCCAGAGCTATAATTATCGAGTGTGAGTCGGACGTGGCTCGGCCCCAAATGCGGATGTGGTGCAGTCCGACAGGGACAGCTGACACGGAGCCTTTAACTTCTCTGACACCGCGCTGTAATTATTTGATTTTACAGCGGGCTGCGCTCGCACAAAAAACTGTCAGCCAAGTGAAATGTGCCATCAGATCATCTGACTCTTGCTTTTAGTGTCTCCTGGGAGCTGAGGGGGTCGCCCAGCCAATTTTCCCCAGTGAACGCTCCTTGTTTGGTGAATGAAAACAATAGTTCTTTCTCGATCGTCTCTGTGTTTGTGAAAGCAAAGGGATCTGCAAAAGTACTGCTACCCTTGTGCTGTTTTTCACACGTCAGCACAGCAGCTTAGGCCCACAAACGTCTATGTATCTCATTTGGATTTTTGTTGTTGTTGTTGTTTTGACAGACCAACAGAAAGCACTAAACAATTTTCAAGGTGAATGAACATATTTATCTGAAATCGTAAATATCTGGGGTATCATTTTGTGATACCCCAAAATGAAATCCAGTGCAACCACTTTCAAATCTCCTCAAATTCTCCTAAATATTACACATACCGTTCAGGGTAACACTTCATTTGACGGGGTGCGCATAAGACTGACATGACATTGTCATAAATGTGACATAACACCTGTCATGAACATGAAAGAGTCTTCATGAATGTTTACGACTGGTGTCATGACGTGTCATTCAGTAACTAATGACACGTATAAAGCAAAGTTGATCATTTTAATGGACTTTTAATACAAGGTTTAATGCAATTTTGCATTAAATGTGTCATTATTCATCGAATGACACTTCATGACAACAGTCGTAAACATTCATAAAGACTCCATCATGTTCATGACAGATGTTATGTCACGTTTATGACAATGTCATGTCAGTCTATGTGCACCAGAGAAAGAATTAGATTAGTCACTCTTTAGCTTATTTTATCAGAAACTGTAGAGTACTCGCTATTTAGATGCAGAGACCAGAAGCCCAGAGGAAACTTCTGGATCAACATTGTTAGACTATTCTTCAGGCTCCTGTTCTCCGAAGCCAGAAATTGAATTAGACCAGAGGAAACTAAGGAACCCTGAGTTTACATACTTTAGATCGACATTAGATTCTCTTTCTTCTTTTGCTGTATTTCCTTTTAATTCATGTAAAGCACTTTGAATTGCCTTGTTGCTAAAAATGTGCTATATAAATTACCTTACCTTCCCCCATCAAATAAAGTGTTACCAAGTTCAGATACATGCTGTTTAATCTCAGTATTAATACAGCTGCTCTGTGACGGCTAATGAGGAACACAACACAGTAAGCGATAAAATTGTGGGGAAACATTCTCCTATTTTTCACTATTTTTCATGTCGCAGGGCAATCCGTCTGCAAGGGGCATACATCAGATAAGTAGCCAAGAGAGGCAAGATGAGATTCAGAAATTCACAGTTCAGGAGGGAGAATCTGACTCTTGCTGTTCAATGCAGTTCAGCTGACCTTGAATCATTAAGCAAAACTTCAGCCTTTAAGTGTTTGAAGGTGATGGAGACGAACCCAAAAGACTCGCAGGTGTAATGAGAGTGTGAGCTCGTTTTGACCCAGGAGGGCAAAGAAAAACGCACACCACACTTTTCAGATTGTACTTTAAATCAAAACTGTGTATAAGTTCTATTCACTTAATAGAAATTAGCTATAATTTTTAGTGTGTCACATAAAAAAAAGACATTTTCTGCAGTGTAAGGTGTTTGATAATTAGAAGAGCCAAGCAAAATCAGATTCAACTTTTTCCTCACACGTCCGCTTATTCATATTACAAAGGGAACAACAGGAGAACGCTGGAGATAACTCCTAATGCAGGAGAGCGAGACAAACAGAAAGGCTGCCAGTCCAGTAGCTTTTCATTCTCGTCATTCCTACGGCTGCCTGCACACGTTGCACCCCAGGGGTCTTTGTTCCCGTGTCCCACCCACCATCCGCGTCCCGTCACTCTGACCGGAAACGTGACGCGCCGTCCTGTGCTTTGATTCACTCGGCTATATTTAAACACCTTTGAAGGAAAGATGAATTCACAAAAAAAGAAGAAGAAGAAGAAAAGAAAACAGGAATGGGAGGGGGAATTGTGTGGGAGTGGTGGCATTGCTTGAATCTTTCTGTCAGCAGTGTGTGGCTTAATCTCAGATTAGATTACATTCTCTTCACTCAAATTATGATAAATAGGCGAGAACAACCTTTCAGCAAGGACGTTAGAGCTGATGAGACGCTGGTGACTGCACTGAGTTATGTTCGGGGAGCCTGGGGATTTGGACAAGTTTAAGATTAAGCTGACTTGAGTTGCCTTGAAGTGATGCAGCCTGCGACAAGTCCGACCAACGAAAATCATTGTCATCCGAGGAGTCCGGCGAACGAACCCGAAACCAAAGACTCAGAACACCATTAGGATTTTATTGAGCACATCTATGACGGAACGAGCGAGCTCTTCCAGGAGAGAGAGAGAGAGATTCAGATTCAGATTCAGTCTGATAATCCCAACATGCGACAAAACGCCTGCCATGATTTTGTTGTCGGGAAGAAGAAGACGACACGCTAAGCGTACTGTACAGAGTGATATTCCCCATGGATCTGTGCTGTCAATTTAAATTGGCTTCTGGTCTGACTCACTAAGTCCACGGACTGAATTAACCCTCCCTCTGGATTTTTTTCCTGTTTTTAATTCTTTTTTTTTTTTTTTACAAGAGGGTAGAGTAAGGAGCTCATGACTCTGGAGAGACGCGAGGATGTAATGCATGATTTCACAAAATTCAGCTTCATCCCCCAAAACCTTACGTGCCCCATGACCCACCGCTCTCAACTCAGTGGCACAAACTAAACACACACACATGCACGCACACACACACACAGAGACATATACAGGCACTGGCTTTTGCTTTGAATTTCCTCTTTCCATCTGCTCCCTTCCTCCTTCTCTCTCCTGCATTTTCTGAGTGTATTTTTAGTAAGGCTAACCCCATTGGGAAACTCCAGTATTAACATTCCATTGGCAGTCCTACAGTACCGAGCCCCAATATATATATATATATATATGCACACCCTCAAAGGATGCTGAGCATGCAATGGAACATGATCTACCAATCTTTGCTTGTGCACAGATACATTTTCTATTGGGATGCACCAGCGGCTTGTACAGAATGCATATGTGCACATGTCCGTGTTTGTTGTGGTGGAAGACAGAGGGATGCAGCATGTAAAGTGAAGCCGAGCGGAACGGTCCTGCTGCTGCTGCCGTTGTGTGTGTGTCGAGAAGCAAAAACCAGCTGCCATAGAAAAAAAGCGTATTACAGAGAGAAATAAAGGGGGTTGGGGGGGGGTGACGTGTTCAAGCCACAACAACAAAAAAAGAAATAAGTCTAAGTGTTGCTTTTACCTATTGTCAGTCATGATTTCCATCCTTTAAGCACAGAAAGACCGCCCCGTGTGTCCTAATGGGCCCCCACAAAGCAGCCATCCATCACAGAGATGGAGGTTTTCATGGCGGACAGCTGTTTGGAGCTATTCGGCTGCATCCGTTTGAAAGCTCCGTTCAATTAAACTTTCATACGACGAGGAGCCAAACACGGCTATAAATAGCTTGATAAGAACAGAGCAGAGATTGCTTATAGCTGTAACAATTTCAGACACTCCACAACAATGAAAAGGCATCTAAAGGAGTTTCGGGGTTAGCACTCCTTCACACTGACGGATCACCTCCGCGCTCGGACCAATTAGAGCGGGGAGGACACCGAGGTCTGCAATCACTGCAGTGTCCCACAGTCAAACAGCGTGAGGCCATTCACTCCTGCCCCATTGTCTGAGCCCGGCCAGCTATGCCATTTACGCAAAACAGAAACATTAAATTATTCTTTTGGGGACTTCCGAGCTTCTCGCCAAAGGGATCTCGGCTGAATTAAACGGACGTGTTATGTAACGTGTTTAAAATATCAATTAGAGGCTCATTATTCCAACAACACTGTCCGACCTAAGCGGGCAAGTCTCGTTTACATGCTCTCATTAGCATCACGTTGGGCTTGCTGAGTTTTCTGCTCCTGTTTCTGACTACATATAATGTCAGCAGTGAGGAGCTCTGCATGTTTTGCCCCAACACAGATCCAATACTAACACATAGTTTCCTGACTTTATCTCAGGTTAGCATAAAGTTGTTGTTTTTTTTGAATGTCTAGTTTTCTAAGAAGTTGCAGCACCATCACTGCCACTAATGCTGTGAAATTTATCTTATTGGCATCTTGGACAGAAAACTCAAAATTGGCATTGTGGCACCTTTTAAATCTTTCAAAAATCATTCAGTCCTGGGCTTTACAAACGTAGGAATTTCTGCTTTTGTGAAGGCTCTGAAATCTGAAAATGATTCAACAGGCAGGAGCAGAAGAACAAAACCCAGACTTTCTAGAGATACTTGAAGGTGTGCCTCAAGGCTCCATTTTTTTTTCTTTTAAATAACTTATATTAATGCATTCAAGCTACACTGAGTATTATATAATCTGTTACACTGCAGCACAGGCAAGAGTACTTCAGATTACATTTCGATCAAAATGAAAAGTTAATCATTCGATCAAAGACTTTCTTGTAGGACTTTGACAATCTAGGATTTTTTCTCTTGCCTTATATTATATTTATTTAAAGTGTGTTTTCCTATAAGTACTTGAATATGGGTTGAAGAAGAGCTTCTATGAATCTGAGACTTACAATGTAACCTGATTTTCATTTCAGGAATAAATCTTGTCTTTTATCGCAAACAAACATCTGTTCGTTATCGCTTACAGTGAGATGCTGTACATGCGAGCAGCCATTTATTTCAGAAGGTAAATGTCTGTGCTTTCTCTGGCTGAGTTGGTCACAGAGAATCTTTAATCCTCTGTACACCACAGCGTTGATATGCTTTTATTTTTATTTATAAAGCTCTGCTGGCAAAACTTCCAGTTTACCTAAGGAACTTAAATTTCGTTTGCTCCAAATTGTTGCTTTGAAATGTTGCCAGGGCTTTGACAGATTTCAGCAAAACAGCAATTCTCCTACGACGCACAGCGGACTTCAGATGATCTGCAAGAAATTGTTGAACTCTTAATCCTCCCCATCCATTAAGAGAATCGTAAAGTAATCCAGAGAGGGAGGAATGTCATTGTTCTTCATGAGAGGTCACTGCGGTTGGATCGCTCTTTGTCTTTGTTTTTCTTTGCTTGTTATGTTTGTTATGTGTTATTTGTTTGCTTCCCATAGCTCTGTGTGGCTGCAATCTTGGTCAGGGATATACAAATATACAGCCGTATTTTTTTCTTTTAGTTTTTTCAGTGCCGACACTGTGGGGATATTTTTTTTTGCTAAATTTCATGACAGACAGGATCCCTGGAGAGCAGGTCACGCCGCCCAAATCAAAAACAGCCACCAACTCAGACTGCAAGCACAGGCTCACACCAGAATGTGCTTTTACTCCAGTTATTTTTCTGATTGATAAAGATGGACTTGACTGGCGTGTTTTCTTGTCTTTTCAATTTTGAAGAGTTAAAGAACTGGGCCTCTGTTACATAAGGACAATTATTTCTTGGTGTTAGATTTAAAAATGTTTGTGTTTTTTTGTTTCACCACCTGTGTTTATACTATAGAGAGACCTGGCATATTTTTCTCGCACTGGGTTTTCACCAAAAAAAAAAAAAAACACGAAAAGCAAAGCGTCGGCTTCGGCAGCTATTTTTGGTTTATTTTTGGTTTGTTTTTGGCGCGTGTTTTACAGAGGAGAATGACAAACGACAACACACACAATTGTCAACCCCAGACGACTTCTGGTCTGACTTAAACTGGATTCAGCCACAAAGCAAGAGAAAATGACAGAAAAAAGAAAACCGAATCTTTGACTCCCTCAGTCTGAGGTTTATTTGGTCTGCACAGATTTTACTGCCACTTCTCAACTTTAGAGGAAAAGAGAGTCACAGAAACATCAGCCCGAATGTCGCAACGCTTCGCTTATATGCTTGAACGTTTACATCCTAGTGGGAGTTGTAGCTTTCCAAAGTGACGCGCACTGGGATGATTGGGATGTTCACTAAAACAATGTAAATAATATGATGAGGCCTTCAGAGCTCACGGTAACATTACATCAGCAAATGAGATGATAGGCTCAGGATGGGAGCTCTACTGTACCTCCAGCAGAGTTTAGAAAAAAATCTAAATGTCCAAACTAAACAAATAACACTTTGCTTTCAACCGTTTATGGCTAAACGCTGCAAAAGTGTGAATGTCTTGTTCAACCTTGACGGGAAATGAGTGTTCACATTTACATAACAAAGAGGGTTTTTTTGAATTTCATTGTGGGTTTTTATATATAAAAAAGGGTCAAAGATTTTTAGATGTCACCTGCTTTTTTTTTTAGCTCAAAAAACTAATGAACAAAAGATAAAAGCAAAGAAAAAATAATTCTAGGTTGTTTTTTTTTCTACCAACAAAATGTAGCAAAAATAAACAAACATCACAAGAAATATCAGACATGGCATCTTTCGATCTCGCATAAATCTTCTAATTCGAGATCCCTAAATATCTTTACTTAGGTTCAAAAGTGCACATTTTGGGAAGCTACATTTCCTTCCGATTGCTAAGAAGGTTCCCCTGTGTTTATGTGTTCATGAAGATCAAACAAGAGATTATGAATAAAAAAAAATTAAATAACAAGGAAAGAAACAGAGCTGCTGTTTTTCTACATAAATGAGAACCTTTATGCCTCTTAACACACAAGACACAAGACATCATCTATTCCACCGGAGATATTTTTAACTGTATCGCAAGAAGGGGAGGGAAAAAAAAATATATAAAAAAATCCCAACAAAAATTGGACGAGCCCAGTCAGAGCATCACAACTGTAGAAGGAGTGAAAAAAAAAGAAAAAAAAGAATATGAGTTTGATTTAAAACATGTTCAGAGAGGCCATGGGAGCTACAGTCAGAGTGACAGTGCCTCTCACCTTGGCTGCTCATGGGACACTTCAGGTCATGATATAAGGAGGGGTGTGATTTATCTGGACCGGAGAAGCCAAGGGTACAGCAGCCAGGCAGCCAGAGGGAGAAGAGTGTTATTATAGACTGATATGAAGGCTGGCATGCAAGGCTGCAGAAAGTGCAGACGCTGAGACTGGAGGCGGATTGTTAAGCAAGGGGGTCAGAGGAAGCGTGTTGGATTACATCACTTTAGTTGTGAATGAAACAAAGGGAACAGGTCGAACCTCGTCAAAGCATTTTTTTCATTATTATTATTATTATTATTATTTATCACCCCTATAAATAAAGTTTAGCACAAATGACATAATAATAAATCAACTCCCCCAAACGGAATGGTATATTTCTGTCCCATCGTAAATGTACAGATTTACTCCGCCGTTTAAGTCTCCCTCATTTATTGACCCCAGCGCACCGCATTCCTTTTCACGCCTTTTTTTGCTCCTCACCTGCATTCCTCAGCTTCTTGTTCCTGTACACGGAGAGGATGACCAGCACGTTTCCCAGGATGTCCACCACGATGGTGAAGATCAGCACGCTGGCCAGCGCAGTGGACACTCCGCCGGGGGAAGCGTTCAGCTCGCAGCCGCTCTCATTCCGCGGGCAGTCCGAGGCGTTCGCATCCCTCACCTCCACATCCATCTCCCCCTCAGGATGCAGCGCCCATGATGGGCAGCGCTTCTCCAATATTCAAGGTAATAAAGAAATATAAAAAAAGTAAATCAATTTAAAAAAAAGATGGAGAGAGAGAAAGGAAGAAAAGATCTATATGTCTTTGCGGGAAAGGCTATTGAACTTTATTGGACAGGAAGACGCGCTCCTCCGTCATTAAAGTCCTGGGATGTCCCGCGAGCCATGGCACGAGCATTTGGATACTAACGCGCTTTACGCGCAGCGAGGAAGTAAAGTGTGGGAGCTGCAAGGTGCTGGAGTTGCTGAAGGCTCTGGTTTCACGGCGCTCCTCATCAGTCACCGTCGCTGCTGCCCCGCGTTGCCCCATACTGAGAAGAGAGCGCGTCCGGCAGGACATGTGAGAGCTCCCCTGTGCGTAATGGAAATGAGGATGAGCACGATGTGGCCAGATATTTTTAGTAAACACTCGTAAAATTATTTGTTGTCGTTTGTTGCTCAGGAAGATTAAAAGAGCCGACCACGTTTGAAATCACAAGCTGCCCAATAAAAACCACGCCGCGCGTCCAGAACCTCTCCATTTGCCACTCATCCAGGGATCCCGAGTGGACGTGAAGCTTCCTGATCCGTGCGAGGAAGATGTTGCTAATTTCAAATGAGCGCTTTATGGTTTTTACTACGAACGACTTGCATTAGTCAGAAACTCTTATTCGTTAAAGATAGTGTCATGTGCTTGGAAATGGCGCCTTCGTGCGTCCAGCAGAGACTCTTGCAGCAGTGGCGGCTTGGGGGGGAAAAAAATAAAAAAAATGTTGGTTAGGGCTGATGCCAACAGATTTTCCTTCCTAGTCCCAGTATAAGAATTCAAATGAACGGAAGGAAAAAATGTCAATGACACAATAACAGAATATTCTTCATACACCAGGATAGCGTAAAGCATTAAATTAGCTAAAAAAAATAAAGTGTTCAGTAACTTGCAAAATATAAAGAATTTAATTATTAAATTAGTATCAAGAGCTAACCCTAAATGGGGGGTGAAGGGGGATGGGGAGGGGACCCCACCAAACTAATTGTTTGATTGCCAGAAAGCTTAACTTTGGACAAACAACAGGCACAGCAGAGGCCTTTCTACCCAAACAAATAAAACTCTTTGGTAGGATGACGTAGTCACTGCTATAAATCCACCCTGAAATCAGAAGGAAGTATTCAGTGTTTTGCTGAGTCCACATCACCAAGCAACCTATCTGGTTTTATCTGACAATCAGGCACTCAGTGAAATGTAACAAAAATGAATGTTCATAGATCTGAGTCAGCAAATAGGAGCTTCAGCTCTCCCTTTGGACAGCAACACATCAGAATGACCGTCTGACCAGCAATCATACATTAGCCTTACTTTCACAATGAAAAACAAATCTTAACATTTACCCATTAGCACTAGCATAAAAAACCCAGCAAAGTTAATAACTGAAAGAACAAAAGATGATTAACAATATTTCTTTTTTTTTTCTTTTTAGCTCCAGATCAGTTATTCATGCCCATTAAATCATCTGCTGAACTGAAAAATGCAATCCAATATAATACTAAACTAAATAATAATAATAAAAACAAAATTAAGAATGGAATTACGCAGTACATTTGCTGTTGATTTGAACGCCTTAATGTGCTATAAATCGAACTGAACTCTTTAAATAACAATTGTTATGATTCTCCTTTGTTGCTTAGTCAGCAGGGAACCTCAACTTCAAAATGTGGAGTATTTTTAGATTCATGAATGTTATTCAAAAATTGAATAATTTTAGCTTTCAGGGGAAAACCGATGTCTCCAAAATATGCTAAGAAAAAGTAAAATTTCATTAGACCTGCGGGTCATGACTGCCTTCTCTTATTTTAATTCTAAAGTTGGGGTTGCCCAGGAGTATCTGTCAATAAAAGCCACTGAAATTACTTTTAGAGTGTCCCTCCGGTTGTTGATGACCCGAGAAAGATTAATGTTGGGGTCAAATATAGTCCAGTTTCCGACGCCTGAGGGTCTCTTCTTGGTGATCCTGTGATAAAAAGGCTGTTTGTTATTCCCCACAATACGGCAGTGCAGGAAGGAAACGTTATTTCACCATGAGGCATAACGCAAGCCTAAATATATAAAATGTTATGAAATGTGAATAATTAATAAAAGAAATTGTATGCTCTTCCAAACGAGAGCCTAATCTGAGTAAATTAAGCACTGTATGGCAGCTTCTGATGTCAAAATCACAAGTCCACTTACAATTCCCCCTTAACAGTTTATGCCTGCAGCTAAAATAGGAAAAGTAGAAAATAATACAGAGCGTCTCGTTTCCGAAAGATAAAACAAGTATGAATTTGAGACTCAAGGTTTATATAGCTTATATGTAGCCTTCTTGCAATGTAAAAAAAAAAAAAAAAGCTCATACATACTGGATAAATATTACAGGAAGTTGATAGCAGCAGGATACCTGGGGATGCCTCCTATACGACTGAACAGCAGCTCCTCCACCTCTATCCAGCACGTTATATTTCTGTTCATTTTTTAGGCATAAAAGGTCAGTAAGTGGTTTTATTCTGCATGATGAGTTCTGTAAAACCATCATAAAATTACAACAGATTTTATGTTGTAGACAACTGGTACATCAGGCCTCGATTTGAATGTAATTAGGTGTTTTGTTTCATGCTTATGTAATGAAGTAAAATATAAGTTAAGAGTCGATCAAACTACAGACGTGAATATTCCACGTTATTTCTATTGGCTCCTTCATTAAAATGTACGGTAGTTTCCAACGTCTTTAGCATGACCTTTCGTCTGCTTTGACTGTTCCCACAGGTCACCGTGTAAATATGATGGCTGTCACTTCATATCTGGACAGAACATCACATGTTTCGAAATCTTCAGAGTGCAGGAAAGCATGACCTCGAGTTTGACAGGCATCAAGGTGAATGAAGGTCAGAGCGATTTAAAAAAAAAATGCATTAGAGCTCTTTATAATTTTTAATACAAGGGATTTGGGCTGTTTAATTAGTTCATGACTAGTTGTAGTTTTAAATATTCACAATGACTGTGTCAGACATTAAATGTTTTTATTCAGTGACGATGATTTGTGGTGGTTGAACAGGACCGGAACCGCAGAGATGAGCGCGATGATTATTAATAAAGACACTAATAACACACCAAAACTTAGAATGTGGCACTAGGAGAACAAGAACATGGTCTTCTCATGCAAGTAAGCATCGTGTTTGAGGTTTGTCATCACATACGCAAATGGCTGCGGCTCCATTTAATAACATTATTAAGTAGTCTTTATGAAATATGAATATGAAAAGTTTCTGACCCAAAACCAAAACCTTGTGTTTTTAAACTGGGGATGAAGAGGTGTTGAAATGAACAGCATAATGACACTTAACGTTTCGGTGTCACGCTTCACTTAAAAATAAAAGTAATTTCCTGTCTTTGCAACTTCATTTTCTTTTCCGAAATGACAAAAATTAAAATGATCCTCAGGAAGAAGGGGGGGAAAAAAGCATCACATATTAACAAAAAAGAAAACTGCAACACTTGTCTCTTAGGATTTGTTCACTTTCCAATAGATATTTTATTAAAATGTTGTGAAGAAAAAAAGATGGCTCATTTTTACAAGAAAGTATAAATCAGCAAAGCTTCATTATTTAAAAAGAAAAAAAAATACTATCATGATTCTCATGAGTTCTATACAACATACTATGTTCTAGATAGGTTATAGTGTAAAAACTAGTGGCGATACTTTCCCTAATAAACAGCAAACATCTATTTCTAGTGCGTACTTCTACGTTTAATATCACTTATATTACTGTGCACACTCTAAGTTGATTTACTCAGGAGCATCGCTTAACAGCAAGGGTATGCTAGTGTTAAATTATAATTGTGCTTTTCAAAAATATAATTTAAATTAGTCTTTATAGAATAAAACTAGATAAACTGTATTTAGACAATATTGTCAGTCTCTCAGAGTGCAAAACCAGATTCTTTCCTTCTTTTTTTTTCCTCAAGAAAACTTACATTTTTCTTTAGAGCATGGCGTTTCCCTTACATCCAGCACAACCTTCTCTCTAACCTGCCTTTACTCTCGTTGCGTACATTCTGCGTGCCTCAGGGGACAGCGTATACGGAAAATATGGCTAGGGATTTTATTTGTTTATTTATTTATTTATTTATTTATTTTTTCCTTTTAGAGATATCGTAACAACAATCTAAGGCACTCAAAGTCAATGGTCCACAGGTTTTCTTGGATGACATGTACAGCGCCTTGCAAAAAAGTATTCATTGTCACATTTTGTCACGTTGCAACCAAAACACTGAAAATGTGTTTTAGGTGTGAATTTGCGTGATGGGCCGACGCATAACCACTAAGGACAAAGTAAAGGATGCGTGGTTTACAAAAACTTTACAGAAAACAGAAAAAAAAAGCGACTTGCATTTCTACTCTTTACCGTGTGAATTTTAGCCCCAGTTTAAGTCTAATTGTTCTCTGAAGGACCCGCAGGTTTGAGAACATTAATCTGTTTGCAAGAAAATGATTACTCCTGCACTTTGCAAGCACTGCCTTGCAAAGTGGAAAAAAAAAGAGGACAAATGTGGAAGAAGCTGCTTTGGTCAGATGAGACCAGAACTGAAATTTTTGGTCCACATACAAAACTCTATTTGGGGATGGATATTTAATATTTTTAGTTCTATCCAGAAAACACCACTCACAGAGTGAAACATGGCTGTGGATCCTTTTCTTCAGCAGAGACAGGGAAGCTGCAGAGCTTTAGAGTTGGTCGACAGATGGAAGGGGCTAAGAAATGGCGAGAGGGAGAAAACCAGCAAGAGGTTCACCTTTCAGCAGGACAACAACCCTAAACGCCCAACTGGATGCTAGAAAGCCAATTGTTGAGATTAAAATTTGCTAAGAGTGATTCAGCTGACATCTAGATCTAGATCTTTACAAAATAAGAAATGTTCTTCTCTAGATGTCCAAAGCCCGTAGAGATGCGCTCTAAAAGTTTTTAAGTCGTAACAGAAAATCTAGTGTGGTTCTACAAATGCACGCCACACTTTTCAGTTATTTTTTCCCGTCCTTCGCGTCACAATAATGTACCAGTTTAGGTTGTTTTTTGTTTTGTTTTTTTCACAGAAAATCCAAACTAAATGGATTGAAGTTTGTAGTTACATAACAAAATGTTTTCAATTTCTTTTTTTTTTTTTTTTTTTTTTTTTTTTTTTGCGAAGGACTACTACATACCTAGAATGACAACAATAAGGACAAGATAGTCACAACAAAACCTCTCTGCTTCAACAACGCAGGTGAGATGATGTGAAAAAACATAAAATGGAGCACATGTTCCATCGTATCTTGGCCGAAGTGACAGCGGTCAAACATCGAGTCTGGTCATTAGTCCATCTTAGCTCTGACTCCAGCCTGCGTTCAGCCACGAGTAAGGGAAATCTAAGAGGCACAGTGATGTTCTGATGCGGTCAGTTTCTGGTTTAAGGTCAGGATTGTGGTCCAGCGAAGCCTGAGAGGAGTCGACAGGTGGCGGAGACGCGCGCAGCACCTGCTCACAAAGCGGAGCCGCCATCACGGCCGGTACGTTTTGATTACGTCTTTGATGGGCCTCCTGCATATCGGGCAGCAGGCGTTGATTTGTCTCTTCAGCTTCTGCCCGCAGTCGTTGCACAGGCACATGTGTCCGCAGGTGTAGATAACGGTGTCCACCTCCTGGTCGAAGCAGATGGTGCACTCTCCGCTTTTCCCAGCAGGGGGCAGCTCAGAGGCAGTCAGGGAGGGGGAGGTGGGGGGGCTAAGCGGGGAGCTGGGAGCAGTCACTGGAAGGAGAGAAGACAGCTTGGATGAATGGAAGAGTAATCCTCTGTTGTTGATGGAGAATGAGGGTTTTTTTTATTGTTTAATATTCATCTGCTCAGAACAATATGTAAAAATAAGACTAAACACTTTTAACAAAACGTCCTTGCCAATGACAAAATCTAAACATTCCAGAAATGTTTCAGCAGAAGCCTCGCTTCCTATAATGGATAAAAGTATGAAACAACAAATTTCCCCTGCAGCCTGTCAGAACTGCTGCACTTCTAAGTCGTCCCTTGAGAGGGGGGGGGCTTATGCAGGCCTCCATATATACGGTATAGCATAATTCATGCTGTCAACATCTGGCATCTTACCCAGAGAGGATTCTGAGGCAGAGGAGGATCTGTTAACGCTGAAAGCCAGGTCTGAGTCACTGTCATCTGGGCTGCTGCTCTGGGAGGTTGTGGGGGATGTGCAGGGAGGACTGGACTGCAGTGTTCCTGCTCCGCAAAGACAATTATAAATCAACAACTGCCACACAATTAGACTCCCCATCTATAAAAGGTCGGGATTCAGTTCGAGGATGTATTTAACGTAAGTTTTTAAAAAAACGAGTCAATTCGGAACGTCGGCTGCTGTAGGCTGTACTCTGACATGCCCGAAGCAGACAGATCACATATGCATGCTTATTCATTACAGCAACTTTTTTTTTTTTTTTTTCACGGTCTTCTATTCATAGCAGAAACATCGCTGGATTAAAAACAAGAGAGAACGGGGGTCTGGTCTGATGGGAGTTTATGTGGGAGTCGGACCACAGGGACTGAAAAAGGTCACGGCTCAAGGTTAAACAGCCTAATGAAGAACACATCTACCCAGACAAATTCCTTTAGCCTGGGAAACGAGAAATGTTGTCATCATTTCAGGAAGCCCACGTTTGGTTTGGGGAGTATTAAGATTCCTTTCAATCTAATTGTGATTAACCAGGATTAGAATTCGTTTTTAGCGTTCAGTGCTTTAAAACTGTCAGATTTACTAATAAATGAGGCAGATAACAGGAAGGTTATCTGTTACAGATAAGTTGCTCCGTTTTACCGCGTTGGGCTTTCAACGTCTCTCGATTCAGAAATGTTGGGAATCTAAGTAAGGCTTTACATTCGCTATGAAATACACAGAGAGCTAATGTAGCTATTAGCTACATTTGAGCTAATAGCTAATAGCTAATAGCTCAAATGTAGCATGAGCTGCTAAACAGTTCAAAATCAAATCAATAAATATTATGAAAGCGAACAGACACTCCCAGTATGACACCACATCTGCTTCTAACATAAATAATTAGATGTCTTGCTCCTTTACTATATTGAACCTTGAACTTTGAAGCTCCTGATTGTTTTGGTACAAAATTATGTTTCTCATCTGCTTGGACAAAAGGAGGATTTTGAGTAACTTAATCGTCAACTCTAGAAAATATGTAACTCAGACAAATGATGTGTATAATTAAAAAGTTGCATATGGTTGTTTCATGTAGTTGTCAGCACCAGACATGATTCCAATTCATAGCTAAAATAAATGGAAATAGGGTGTCATTTAGTGTCTCGAAAAAATTATAAGCAGAGATCACGCACGGATTAATTTATGTGAAAGATCTGAGCGTTTTTATGATTATTTCTCCTCATAAATCGTCAAAAATACTTAACTAAAAAGGCAAGTAAACTGATATGTACAGTCTGGTTTAAGAAACGGCTTGCTTGCAGGTCTGCAGAAGGGAAAGAGATGGCGTTGCGAAAAGAGGACTAAAAATTGGCCGGTTATTCTTGAATGCTTTTGAGTTATGGTCGTGAAGAAAAAAAAATCTGCTAATTTCTGTATTTTGAGGTCAGAAATTTACAAAACAAACACAGAGATCAAAAGTCTGCCGCTCTGCAACTCCGATTGTCTATTTACATTTACTTGACAACTGGAACATGAGGTGGAAAGCTAACGATAAAGTAGTGTGGATAAATAGTTTATGTATGATCTCCTCGCCCTTCAAAGAGACACATCCCATCTCATCTCACTGCTTCGTCACTGTTTGCATTTAAAAACAGATGGAGAAATGGCACAGGGCTTTATGTGCTCACAGCTCTGTCCCATTAAGCATCAGTGAACAAAATTCTCTTTTTCTTTAAAAGGGAAAGTTCCAGTGATTGCTATCCAAGTTGTTTTATTGCTTTGGCTCCTCAGATGCTTTGTGTGCTTGGTGTGTAGCTCTGAACACACTTACCGAGTATCCTGAGTCTGTTCACAGCTCCGTGCAGTGTGAAAAAGGCCCACAGGACCTGAGAGGAGTCTACACAGAGCAGCCGGCCCCGTCCCACTCCGTTCACCCCGTGGTGCACCTCTCCGCTGGGCAGCAGGCTGAAGCTGAGCACGTCTCCAGAGCAAGGCATTGGGAAGCCGCGGTGCAACACCCAGTACTCCTTCCGGTCCAGGAGCACCTCAGGGTCAGCCGGCAGGTCTCCAGAGTGCAGACAAGCTGGGTCGCAGGACGTCAAACCGAACGACATCGCCCCAAAGTAAGGCAGGCCCAGGTGGCCCACCTCCACATACAAAGTCTCTCCCACGTGGAGCGGCCGGTCACTGAACACCAGAGTCCGACTGCTGTCCAGAAAGTGGATACAGGCGGCCAAACGGTCTGCGGAGAGTATCACGTCAGATCCACGGATCAGATGAAAGTGCAAGTCGTTGTCCAGCAGGGACGGCAGACCCCGGACGCCCCTCGGGAACGCGGTGGAGACGGCCGAGGACGGAGTGGTGGAGGAGGAAGAAGAGGACGAGCAGCAGGGGATGAGCTGAGAGTAGTTACTGAGCTGGAGGTTGGCCATCTTGGCAGCAGCCGCCTGGTTGTTCTCCAGCTGATTGTTGCTGTAATTGGCCGAGTCGTGGCTGCTCTGGGGGAGATAGGCACTCAGACGGGCAGCGCTCAGGCAGCTGGACCCCACGCTCTCAGCAAACGTGCTGTCTGCGAAGCAAAATGCGCACGAAAAGGTTAATGGCTATGCCGTGGCATGATATAAACTGTCCCAAAACATTTCTCTGTTCTCTCTTCTAGTTGGCACTTTACTCTTACTTTCCGAGACAAGACATGAAAAAAAAAATGTGCTGGCTGTCAGGAATATTAGTTCAAACTGATTCAGACAAATTTTTATAACACTTACTGGAAAGCTGTAATACTGGCAATAAAATAAACTGCAAGGGAGCTACAAAATCTGCTATTAGTCACAGCTCTTTTCAGAGGCTTCATTTTTCCAGAAGAAATATGACATCTTCTGAAAGAAGATAACTCATGGATGCTGCTTTTTGCCGACTGAGTTGTATTTCAGCCCTTTTTTTTCAGGTGTTGAGCATGTCTGCGCACATCTAGAGACTGAAGTTTTTGCCGATTTTTCCTTAGGACGAATAGCTCACGCTTGGACAAACGGGTTGGAGATTTCAATTTGATTTAGGTCTGAACTTTGACTGGGCCGTTTTAACACACAGCCAGGCTTTAATTTAAACTGTTGCATTGTAGCACTTACTGTATAAGATCATGATCCTGCTGGAAGGTGCACCTCTAACAGGATTTGTTTTTCTTTTTCTACACATATTTCGCTCCATCCATTCCCCTTCAGCTGTCTCCAGTTTCCCCGTCTTTGCTGAAGTACAGCTTCTTCACAGCATGCTGTTGCCACTGTCATGTTTCACAAGGGGTACGGTATGTTCTCGGCGATATGCAGCGTTAGCTTTCCACCACACACAGCACTTTATATGACCACCTTCTTCCACATGTTTGCCCCGTCGCCCACTTGACTTGTAACAAACTTCTTCTGGGTCTCTTTTAACACGTATTCCTCATTTTGAAAGGCTGGATCTATTAATAGTTGTCCAGTTAACAGATTCTCCCACTTGAGTTGTGGATCTCAAGCGGTTCTGAATCTCTGATTAAGGTTTTCCTTGTCTGGACTGTCGTTGGTGTAAGCCTGACCCGTATGATCCAATGTCCTGCCCGTCCTTTCTGCTGTTTTGTCTGCTAAAGATACTCCAAACTTCTCGAGCCCATACAGAACAGCTGGATTTATACTATTATTTTTTGAAGACTGAGGCTATTTCTGATGAGAACGCAATGACGCCATTTGATAAAACGATTTACAACGGGTTTCATTTTTGCCCATGTCGAGCATTTCACAGTTGCTACAGCTGGCTTAGGGTTGTTTCTGATGACAAAATATGATGATAGCATCCAGAAATCAAAACGTAAACACATCTATGTTGAATTTAGCCCCAAGTTGTATTTACTTTACGTGGACAAACAAGCATTGTCAGGAAGAGCTTCAGCTTCCCTGCACTCCAGAAACAGATATAAACAAGTCTGCTGCTTGTAGCCCCTCTCTGACTTATGGTGCATTCCTTTACCACTATTTCTAGAGATGTTGGAGCAGTAGAGCTCCCTGGCCCCTCACCAAAGCTTCAGGGACGGACCGCCTTGACCAAACAAGGCTACAGCTTCTGTCGGGCGAAGACAAACACGCCCGATGGAGTAAGTGTAAAAGCGAGGACAGCGAGGGGGACAGACGTTGACGGGAGCGAAGCCGGCGTGAACGGAGAAAAGTTACACGGCTCAGGAAAGTGATAGTAAGAGAGTGTTTATGGAAGTTGTGAATAGTAGTTGGGAGGGTGAGTAGACCACATGACATCTGTTGTTCATTTCTCCATGTCATGTTAGCCAATTTGAAATAAAGAGGCTCTGGTTTTTAAGACAAACACAGATCCGTTTTGACACACAGATCATTCATCATCGAGCCATCCCAGACCATTTGAAACCGACCCAGGGGGCTGTGAAGCCAAACTCCCAAGAATCTGTCTAATTTAGCCGTGAATATGTTGACCCTATAAAAATGTGTTGCTGTTGACTTTGGGTTGTCAAAACACATGGTCCCGAGATGACTGACTTGATTCCAAATAGAGAAATATGGAGTACTATAGTCAATGCCTTGCAAAAGTATTTATATCTCCTGAAGTTTTTCACATTTTCTCACGAAACAACCACAAACTTCAACGTGGTTTGTCTCATAATAGGTAAGCACAAAGTGGTGGATATTTGTGAAGCTAAAAATAATGACACGACGTTTTCTACTACTTTTTTTTAAACTCCTTTGGATAATAATATCCCAAGGAGTGTCTGTTCAAGCCATCATCTAAAAATGGGAAAAGAGCAAAACAGTTGCAATCCTAAGAAGACATGGCCATCTGCCTAAAATGACAGGCTGGGCAAGGAGAGCAGCCAGGAGGCCTGTGGCGTCTCTGGAGGAGCTGCTGAGATTCTCGGCTCAGGTGAGACAATTTGTTAATAAAAACAATGATTCAGTCCTATAATCAACACACTTGGGCTGAGACCAACATTTATTTATTTTTTGGCCTTTTGCAAAATGTATTTGTGACACAAAACTAACACTGCACTTCACTCTGAATGAGTCATCTCAATACTGAAACATCGTGGCGCTGAAAGAAGACATGACGCTGTGGCACAAGGCCCACCTCCTAGAAATGACAAAACATTTTTTTTCTTATCATAATCAAGTGTCATAATTTGTCAAACTTTTCAAATGTTTTTTTTTCTAAAAAATAAATAAAAATAAGTGCATCCATTTTCTTAAACTTCTCATGTCTTCACTAACTCATGTTGGTCTATCACAATAAAATATGTTGAGGTTTGCAGGCATAGCTATGGTTGTAACAAGGGCACAGAAAGTTTTTACGAAGCACTGTACATGGCTAAATATCTTCCTATTAGAAGTTGAGTTTGCTCACAAAACTTGATCTTTTCATGATGCACCGACTACCAGCATCACGAGATTCTTACCAAGCAGTGTGACCTCCTGAGTGATGCCGTAGATGTCGATGATTGCCCAGAGCGGGCAGCCAATGCTGAGCCCACAGTGGAAGAGGATGGGCTCTCCATCATTAATGCTGTAGAAAACCCTCCCGTGGCGGTCGGCCCAGAATGACAGCATGTTGTCCTTTATAGCCAGTCTCTCAGGCAAGGCCTTGGCCCAGTAACCGGGCCTCGTCACCAGATCTGGGCACGCATACTTGGGGATGTCAGTGGCCTCCAGCTCGCTTGGGTCCAGACTGGTGAAACCAAAGCGCAGAGCTCCACTCCAGCCGGTGTGCACACCGGTTAGGCGAAGACGGACCTGAACACATGAAACTGCTACAACCTTACTGCGACCTTATCGGAAGAACGGTACGGAGAGATGAGGCAAACCTTTTCATAGAGGTGGACGGGCCGATGGCTGAAGGTGATGCCATTGCAGAAGCTGTTCTTGCGAGTCGCTCTTCGAAGCTGCCCGTCCAGCCTGATGTTCTTCCCCCTGGTATGAGGGTTGAAGCGCAACGACTCCAGGTTGATGTTGACAGGCGGGGCAGACGTTCTTCTCTCCACACCTGACCCGTTGTTGGGGAGGATGTAGTACTGCCTGCTAGCCACCGGGCGGGGTTGCAAAGTAGCATCTGTGCGGGTAAACATCAAGAGTTACATAGGTGGATGAGAACAGAGCCCTTCAACGATTCGGCTAACACGGCATCTGAACTGCAAGTTTCTTTTAATTTGTTATTGCACGAGCTGAGAGGACAATGTCTGTAGATGACTGAAATCAGCTTTTTTAAAGTGCAGCATTAGAAAAAAGGGAACTGACAGTCTTGTGCATTAAACTGTTAATTGACTCAAATAAATTTGTAAAATACCGGGAAACTGTCAAATTCATCACCTTTAGATCAAACTTAAAGTTTGCAACATACGCCATTAGTCTTCATCATACACCCCTGGCCTACAGCATAAATAAACCCTGAATAGCCCCCTTTATTCCTCCACTTATCTTCAAAAGAGGAGAATGATTCGCGCAGTGCATAGTCAGTGTCAAAACACCAAAATAAAAGGCCTAATCTTTGATTTCGTCTGCACAGGAGGAGTCAGCGTCCTAGTTAGCGAAAAAGAACCCCTTGATGAGCATTGCAAAACAAACAGATCAGAACTGAGGAGAAGACGAATCGAGCGCCAGCCCAAATGAGACATGAATGATGAGTGTTTATGGTATAGACTGGCTGCGAGTCGACCCTCAAAGCGAGGCGGTGTGTCTCCTCTCCTCCTGCGGGCCACGGCGAGATTACGTTCCCGCTGGAAATTCACGGCGTTCTGGTGCAAAGACAATAACTCAGTGAAATGTTCCACAGCACATTTCCTAAATTAGGCATTATCACTGATTATATTCTAAACTATAGAGCTCGGAAACATCTGCAACATCTCAAACGATGTGCCTCTGTTCCCATCTGCACTTCAGCATTTTGGGTTTTGAGCAAGTAAAATATACTTTGGAGGTTAGTGCAACATAGAAAACATGTTGACCCGACCGCCTGAGGCACAACTGCCTCGCTGACGGGGGGACAGACAGGGAAGTTTAATCACATACAGTGAGACCTGATATAGACACTTGTTTGCCCTTACCAGACGAAAGTCGCAGCAAGTCAAGCGGCAAGGGACGGCTCAGAGCACATTATGACTGCAGTTGGGGCCTCACATAAAATAAGTAAAAATTGATATTATAAATATGTAGGAAGAATAAAGATCCATAGATCTCTAGAGTGTTTTCACTACTAAATGTAAATTTATCAATAAGCCTCTTTGTGTCTTTGCATCTTTCAGTTTTCAACTACAATTAGAAATTGCTTATACAAGATATTGTCTTGTTCTTGTAAAAATAAAGAAAATGAAAAATAACTATCAAATAGGGCTAAACAAAAACACAATCTGCCCACATTCAGATTCAACTCTTTTCAACAGGATATAAAAGTACCATCAGCAACAGCGTTCCCCGTTCAATCCCACACTGAGCTTTTCCTGCATAGAGTTTGCATGTGCAGGTTCTCTCCAGGTAGCAGATATTACATTCTGCCCCATTAATACTTAGAATGAATTAGCAAATTTCAAGTAAAAGAAATCAACTTGGCAGAAATCCATTTTTTAATTTAAAATCCAAATTTGTTGCTGCTAGACTATAACATCAGGATAGCTAGAGAAATGAATTGCACTTCTGCCATTTTGTACCTCAGACAAACATTTCCAATGTAGCAGTGATTTACTGTTTCTGTTTGTAGATTACAACTTTTAAGTCTGTATAGAGAAGTGCACTGGTACCATATTGTGTTGCTAGTAGTAATCAGCATGGTCCCTGCACAAACATTACCCAACCTCCCAGATTTTCTGATCTGCAACTGGAACAATGTGGAAGTTGGAGATGTAATGCTGCATTTAATTTGTCTAGGAAGTCGTAACTTCCTAGTGACAGAATGACAGACTGTAAATTGGAAAATTGTTGGGATTTGCAACTGTTGTAACCCGTGACCAAGCTAGCAGGCAAGCCAACAACAAAGTGTTTTCTATATTTTACGCACTCAAACTCTAGATGAATATATTTACGGACAGATAATGTATGGTACTGTGTGTGTTTGTGTGTGTGTGGCATTGCTTAACACAAAAGAGGAAGTATGGATTTCATATCTTCTGAGACAGAAAATGTAAACGGTATTTGAATTTCACAGATTTGGTGTCTGACTGGGCCAAGGTCATTCTCAATTGTGAGAAACTACTCACTCTACCACTCTGTCACATTTTGAGGCGAAGAAATCATTTCTCTGGATTGGCTCTAAAAACGTCATCTGACCTCTGGATTGTGTCTGCCACTGCTCATTAGTGGTCAATTTATTTCTGGGAAAAACTGCCATGAAATGATGAACCTTCAGGATTCTAAAAGATGAAAAAGCGTAAATGAAATCATAAGACTGCACAAGACTGTCATACCAAGGCCAGCTTCTTCAGACAGAAAACTGATTTTAAGCATTCTTCAAATTCTTCTTTAGCTTAACAAGCTGCCTATTTACTTAAATAGCTTAGATAAATCTAGTTTGGATGTTAATCATTTATGTCTGACTGGTAAGCTTTGATGACTTTGCTTTGATGTAACCACGAAAAAATAACAGCCATGTTTACAAGGAAATGTACATTATAAAATTAAGTTCTAAACAGAATTAAAGCCATCACAATTATTTACATGTTAATGAAGTAGATTAGTATGCAGATGTAATGTTCAAAATCAGTTCAAATCTAAAAAATATTAGCCAATTCACTTTTAGTAACAAGGAACACTTTGACTAGCGCCGGTTCCATCAATCTTAATTCTCATGTCAGGTTGTAAGGTTGCCATGTTTATGTGCAATCTTTCATGTCTGAATGGAAATTTAAGTTTGGCACAGAAGTTGTGGTTCGGAAAGTTTGTCTCGGAGCTAGCTTGCTTCATTTAGCCTGACCTGCGGCGTTGCTAAGGTCAAACTGTCTAGCAACCTCAGCTTAACCCTGAGGCAGACATTACCTATGTTAGCTGGGGTTTTCAAGTAAGGCTAACAAGCCACCTTAGCTAGAGAGATTTGAAAAGTTAACTATTGTTACTTTAAGAACGTCGCATGACTTAACTAATTAGCATTAGCGCTAATGCTAAAGCAAATGTTGCTATCACACTGAGCTCCCTGCTGTCAATGTAGCAAATCTGTGGGCTTTTCAGGGAAACTGTTTACACGCCGCCTTCTTAGATTTCGACTAATTACTATTTCAGTAACATTTTAATCAAAAACAATTCCTACTTCTTGTAACTTTTATCAAAAAGGACAATATTTAAGCTAAATTACTTTTATACGTTGGAATTGTCAAATTGTTAAAGTCAATTAAGAATTTGACTTTTGAAGTTTTTTCCCCTCCCCAATTTGTGTTTTTTAGCTATTAAAAAATACATAAAAAATATTGAATAAAAATGATTACGATTGCACTTATTTTATTGAGTAAATTATTTGTTTTGACAGCGTATGTTGACAAATCAAAGCTTGACTTGATTTTAAGTGGATTTCCAGAAGGAAACATTCCTGGCAAAAAAAAGAAAAACTAATGTGAGTTGCTGTGATGGCAGCACCCCCTTATTCAGCTGCTGAGACGGGCCTGCTGGGAGCGTGGGAGTGTGACAGACGTTAAATCAAAGTGATATAGGGGAACTGATTATCAAGTAATGGGCTCTAGGTAACATGACAAAGTGGCTCAGAGCTGAGAGCTCATAATCATGAAAAAAAAAACGAGACTGACAATCAAGCGCACACAAGAATAAATCACTGCTAATCACTCGAGACTGCTCTTAAAGTAATAGCACTTGGAATAAAACGATATTTTGGTGTTTTTCTCTTCTAGATATATGTATATATTTAACTATTGTTCTCAATGGGCTGCCTTGGTGTTTTGAGCTTTTACGAACTACTGCAATAAAACCTTGCTGAAATTTGAAATACATAGCTCACCTTATTTTTTTTAAACATGCTAAATGTCTGCCTGAATTAAAACCAAGTACCATAGCTTTATCATTTAAATTTTAACGCGGCAGTGCAAAAGATGTGCTTTTTTATAAATGCAGAGGCTATTCTAATAAGATATTTGTTCATGAAAATCTTTTTTTTTTTTTTTGCTATCATTTCTGTCAAGTTTGCACTACTGACATGAATCCTAAAGCTGATCATATGGAAATGTTTTTTTATTTTTTTTATTTTTTTGTGGAGCACCGCGGCTGCTGAAGGAAAGGAGCGCTTCCCAGGGAATCACGCTCATCTCCCCCGTGATGAGGAGCGCATCAGTGCACGGCGATCACAAGACAAGCCATGTGTATACACACTTCTGCTGTTTCCCCACGCTAATAAGCCAATAATGACCAAAAACGAAGAGGGGAGAAAAAAAAAAGCAAAAAGAAGCCTCACCTATTAATGGCTTTGGCGCTGTATTCCCCATTATATGCTGATATTTCTCGCACCGGCTGACAACTTAATTCCGATTCCAGTATGTCTCTGTCCATCCATGTATCCTCACACCGACGTGCACCTCCCCCGGTCGGCTTGTGCTCCAGCGCCTTCCGCTTCGCGATGATCCTCCCAGATGAAGCATGGACGCGCTCTTCTTCTTAATGTCAACCCCAAGGCGCTGCGACAGGCAGACACCTCCAACTGGCGCACAGCTGCCCCCTCCTTTCTTTATCGTGGGCTCCCCTCTGCACGACTTTAAAGGAACAGTGAGCGTAGATCCCACGCAGCCTCCCGATAATTAACTCAGCGGTTAATTTACGCTAATGAAACACTAATGATTGTGCAGCACAATAATACTTCAAAAAAAAAAAAAAAATTAAGGCATGCCTAATCCAAAGGGGAACGGAGCTTGTGGAGACATTTCCATACAGAGTCGGGTGGACAGGATGCTGAGAACTTTGGAAAGTCCTTGAGATTGGTGGAGAGACGTAATCATCCTGAGTAGAGGTATAAAAGGAGAGCCTTAAATTAATCACGCACTCATAAAGCAGGCTAACAGATAAGGACTCCACACTCCTGATAAAAGTCAAAGTACCGTCTGAGGAAATCCCCGTTTCCCCCCCCCCCACACCCTATCCTCTGCCCTCCCACAGCCTTGACTGCTGGGCTTCTCTCAAGCTGTTTCCTGTCTTTTGGATCTCTCTGCTCTCAGAGGAGTCATGCATGGCCTGCAGGGCTTGTAGGAATGAGAACTGCAATGAAGGCGGTTCTGGGATGACATGTCTCCTGCAGCATGAGAGAGCTCTAGAGAGAGAGAGGCCCAAGGTGCTACAGTAATCTGTGTCACACAGCACAGCGGGGAACAAAAGCCTGTACTTTAAAAGCAAAAATAAGACGCTGCGAAAATGTTCAAGCGTGCTCCACGCGGAACGTGGAGGTTTCTGGACAAGACTGACTGACATCTGAGGCCAACCAAGAAGTCCTGTCAGCATTGATGTTTGGCTGATGGCAGACTGGAACTAAATATAACTCTAAGACAAAAGCATTTGTTTCTGCCTGCTCAATGCTGTTTGTTTTAGCAGGACACTGTGGCTCCGTTAAGAGTCTTAGGTGAATGGTGTTTGTGGTGAAGCGAGGCAGAAATGAAAAATTCTCCCCACGCCTCTCTCCTTTAGCTTCGGAAATAAAAAGCTGCAATGGTGAGGGGATTAACACAGGAAGTGAATATGGCTGCGATGATGTCTGCAATCAAGCTTTTCCTGTAAACACAGCAGAGCTGCAGTAACAAGTGCCGCTTCCCTCTCCCCTGAAGCTTGCTGCACTGCCTGAGTGCAGACTACAGGGTGTTAATGAAAGCATAATGATTGCAGATTTAGTTTAAATGCAAGCATCTGTAGCTCCAGGTTTGTTCTCAGCAGTCATAGAGGTCCTTCAAGATGTCTGCAGGAGTAAAGAACATTGCAGAGACACCGGTGATTAAAAAACAAAAACAGAGCAGAAAGCTGCGAAGAAGGGTTAAGTTATAAAGAGATATCCTACATTTTTAACAGTGTTAACATCCAGTTTGGTCAATTTCCTGACAACGGAAAGCAGAGGATGAAGTTCTATGGTAGCTTTAAATGAAAAATTCACAGAATGTTGTGCAAAATAAAAGTGTAAAATATGCATCATTAGGACTCTCAAATGGCTGAGAAAGTTTAGCTAAGAAATTGTTTTTAGTTCATTTTCCAAAAACATTAGAGCTTCCTGGTCCAAGTCCACATCTAAATCTAACTGAACATCTGTGGCAATGCTGACAATTTGAAAGAAATTCAAAAGATTATCTCCATCTTATCTAAATGCGATTGAGCTATTATGCTTAGACAAACTGGTAAAAAAAATTAAAATTAAACGCAGGGTGTACAGAGTTTGTAGAAAGATAAAAGGGGGTTCTGCAAAGTATTATTTTAGCAGGGGATGCTTACACAAAACACTTTTCGAGCCTTAACTTAGGAAAAATACTAAAAAACGTGCAATATGTTTCATCCACTTCATAATTATACAATCATTTCTTTTGATCTGTCATATAAAGTCCCAATAAGACATATTTATGTTTGCAGGTGTAACATGACATGATGTTTGATTCCCTCTGCATAGACGCACAAATAGACGTCAACAAAAAAAAAAATAGCACATGACAAGTGATAAAATTAAAATGTTACATGTTAATCAGTGCTACCTCATGTGCGTGAACGTCCACAACAGAAAAACTGAAAGAGAAGGCGACTGGCGAGAGGATCCATTCACACTGAGATTTATTCAAACATAGGAAAACTTTTCAGGGGGACTTTAAAGAAGCTGCTGCTTTGTTTATAATGGCAAATGTTTCCCTTTGGACTTGGCCACAGATCTAAATTCACGTTCATCGACAGAAGCTCTAGATTTTCCCAGGCTTAAAAAAAAAAAGAAGAAGAAAAATGATTTAGATGGATGACTGTGCTTCTTTTACTTGATAATACGTAATTTGTGGTGTGTTTTTTTTTTTTTTTGTCTTTATACGCAGAAAGAATAAAAGCATATCTTAGTAGAAAGTGTTTTTTGGGGGTTTTTTTACTAACTGCAATGGCTGGAGTGCAGTTCCAGCGGGTTAGCACATTTGTTTTTTAAAAAAACAAAGAATCCATTTTAAAAAAAATTTACGCTGCAGCAGAAAGACGTAAGCAATGCTAATCTTTCACATACTGCTTTAAAACTGCGTTAAAAAAAGACAGCAATATAATGCTATAATGCTCCGCCACGAAACATAATGCATTGTCCCCCTTCAGGGCATCGTGCATCTGTATTGCAGCAGTCCCTCCAAGGCCCCTCCCTTATGGCGATTAAAGTTATTTCCAGAAAAGGAGGGCATATGTCCCGTTTGCTCAAGGAAAGTTGGCCCACAGCGATGCGACTGCTGCCTCGCAGAAGCAGCGCAGTGACTGATCCTTGGAGAGAAAAGTGTAACGTTCGCAGTATTCTAGCTCTCCTTCAAGAAGTCAAAGGCAGAAACGTTGAGCAGATGGCTGCCTGGGAAGGTTTGCGAGTGGTGGTCTCAGTATCAGGCGAGGGCTGCTGTCCAAACCTCAGCCACTGATCTAATGGATGAAGTGAGTCATACCCACCTTCAGCGCGAACGCAGCCATCTCTGCGAAGCGCGCACAAGGCCCAAAGCACAATGAGCCACATTCATGCTGCAGTCACCTCTCCGTGTGCGTGCACTTTTCTCTACTTTTGGCTTGTTCACATCTGCTCTCAATATGGGCTCCTGTCTTTTCATTAGGTCGACTCTTAACAGCCCATTTTGAGTCAAGCACCTGCTTTTGAAAAACACAGTAAGAGCGCAAAGCCTGCCAAAGCCATTGTATCAGTAAAAAAGAAAAGGACAAAAAAAAGCGTCTCTCATGTGGATGACGAAGCAATGCGATATTAAAAAACAAACTCTTTTTTTTTTTTCAAAGCATCTGCCGTATTTGAGCTTAATTGGACTCTTTTTGGGAGGTAGGGTTCTTGCCATGTGCATGTGCTCATTGCCCTCACAGATTGTTCTAATTTACAAAATCCTCAGATCATAAGAGCGAAGGCTGTGGTAGTCTGGAGCAGACAAAATGCATGCATGCTTGGTTTCACATGTGCAATTTCAGATTTCAGTAAATTAAAAACACCACTAGGTAGTGAATTGCTGGCAAGGGGTGTAAATTGGAAAAACAAAGCCCAGACAAGGGTATAAGCCGTGCACACTAATGTAGTCCGTCTCAAATCTGCAAGCTTTTGTTTTTTTTTTCAATGTTTGCTTTATGGTTAAGTATCAATAGGGGGTTTGTGCTGTGCTAAAAAAATAAAACAAAAAAAAAACAGAATGGAATCATTTTTCTTGGTAATCAAAACATATAGAAACAATTCTTGCCTCAGGAAAAATAAAAAATAGATCACATGGAATAAAAACAACCTTTTAAAACTTACAACTCTGTGTCACAGACTGCCCCAGTGAGTTAGGTTCCTCAGTTATCACGAAGCCATTTGGTTTAACAACCTAACCACCAGTGATGGAAGTTCTCTCTAAATATTCCCAAAACAAGTGAGTAAGTTGATTTTATTGAAGGCTGTTTTTATGTTTTTATGGTAAAAAATAATAATAATTTTCGTTCCTCAACTCTTAACTCCAGTCATGTGTGTAAAACTGTAAATCATCAGTTTACTTTTCCGTTTTTGCACATGAACTTAGTTACTTGTGCTCCTTTTTTTTTTTTCGTAAAAGAGAGAAGTAGAAAGTCATATGAAATTCAGCCCAAGTCAACAGTTTCTTGTGAGAAAATAAAGAAATTCAACCTTCCATTTACCGGTATCGTGACTCCTACGTGACCCAAACTTAGGCCCCGTAGCTGGTCGATGTTTAATCAAAACAAGCCTGTAGTAGGTAATGTGCTTCAGCTTGTTGTTTATGCTCCAGTACTCCACTGTTATAACTTTTATTTAGCGCATGTTTGAGGTCATGCAATAAGTAGAAAAAGATGAGATGAAAGTGCGAGGCAAATAGCTGACTAGCTCTCTCTGTTCATCTTTTTGAGTCTTTTCAGAGGCCGTAATGCGGAGCGCCTCAACTGACCCCTTTTGTTACTGTGTTATGTTTTTATAATAACAGGAACAGATTTGCACAGAGGTCTTCCCTAATGGAAGACCTTCTCTCCCGACCCAGATCTCCCCTTTTCCATTATAACACCTTGAACTAATGTCCGTGAAGACCACAAACGTACAAGCGGAAGCTCTGGTATGGTTAAACCTGTTGTAGAAAAAAAAACAAAAAAAAAAACTTAATCTGGTTTCAAGAATATAGACAAAGTTCTGTTATTGGTTGTACAAGAACTTGCATATACAAAATACTTTTCGGGACTCGGTTGCAAGTTTTCTACAGAACAGTTAGACTTTCATGACCCCTTTAGCAGTTTTGTAAATGGGAAAATCTGGTTTTTAAAATAGAATATGTATGTGTAACTTGTAGAAAATCTAAAAAGTCTAAAATTAACGTTGTCATGATGTGTGGTTGAGAGCGGTGAGAGAGACGCCGGGAATCCCAGGTAGTCATGATGAAATATAATTTAATGAAAAAACCAGGAGGAACAACAGAAAATCTCTGGCAGCACAGGAACAGACACAGACGTGAGACACGACGACGATCCGACAAAGAACACTGACAACAGGTGGGACTAAATACACTGGGAGGGTAATCACAGGAACGACACACAGCTGGGATCAATCAAGACAGACTCAGGGGAAAACAGGACTAGACAGGCAGAAACTATACAGATCCTAACAAACGTTAGACGGTCAAAACAGAAATTTAATTCCACAAATTTTCTCCAAAATAATAACCGAATTCCCTGTTTGCAAATGTTACATGATGCAAAAATCCCACGGAGCATACATAACTATCCTCTTACCAGTAACTCTCAAATTGCCTTATGGCTTCTTGCTTTGACAATGAAACGCTAAGTAGCGCAAAACAGAATCATCCAATTTAGCTTAATCGAAACAGGCCTGCAGAAGACAACGTGCTTCAGCTTGCCTCTCATTCGCCAGCTTATGCAATAAAGAGACATGAGATATGCTCACTGCTTCAACTTTCTGTGTTCATCATTTTCTCATTTCTTTAATAAATGACCAAACAGGAATCAAACAAATGGTGCTTGTCTAAGACATTTCTTTCTGCAACTACAAAAACATGACAGTTTAAGCTTTGTTTTCAGCTGTCAGTCTGACCGTCTTTTATATTTGGAATCTAAAGCTTTGTCATTGAAATAACATGTTTCTTTTGTTGTTGTTTTTTTTTATTTCAGTGCTGCAAGACTCCTGTCACAAAAACCGTAAGGATTATGGGAGTATTTACCCAGAGATTATGGGAGGTGCTGGGACTCTACCTCCTTAACTGATTGCTTTGGGTTATTGTCTGGACTTCAGGCTGAAGCATTTAATGTCAACATCTGTGTGTTGCTGCTGATCTGTTAAACATTGTATTGCAGTAATGCATGTGGAGCGTCCCGGCTAACACGTGCTTGCTGCACCCGCTTCGGTTTTGTTTTGACTGCAGTAGTATTATCTGGGCCTTTGCTCACAGCAGAGCAAAAAACAGCCCATACTGGCAAAACCAATGTGGCACACAATTTAGGTTTTAGCAATTGATCTTGATTTGGCATTGGGTTGATCAGATCCTAATTTGGCCCTGTATAGGAATTGGTTTGATCTGCATGAAACTTACATAGGCAGATAACATGGAGCTGTTACAAAACCCAAGAGTAATCACACAGAGACTTCATTAGTCTGTCAATTTTTTATCCACACGGGCCTCATATGCAAATGTAACATTATATACTGCCAAAAGCTGTTGATGGGCTAAACTGACGAAAATTATATGAAATTTTAAAAATAATTAATAACTCTTAGAAACAACAATTTCTTTAGTACATATTTTTTATCTCACCCCATCTCCCAGCAGGAAGCAATTTAACCGAGGTGCTTCAGCTCAACACGGTCCTTAAATGTATCCTGCCAGCAACACACCAATAAAGAATGAGCAACTGTTGCAATTTTTTGATGATTAAAAAAAAAAAAAGAAGAAAAGAAACGATACTGTGTCTTAAAAGGTAATCATTTTCACAGACAGAGACGTTGGCTGTCAGAGGAGAAATTCCTTGAAGGCTTTTCCAGCAAAAGAGCCTAAGGCGTGAGATTATGTAACATGTCAAATCCTCATATAAATGATCCCCGCTACCCAAACAGAGGAGGGACTCTGGGGGGAGAGCAGACGCAAGACTGTCAGTAAACTATTTTATGACCCGGCCGTGCAGAGTGAAATCCTCACTATCCGACGGCGAAACGTGGAAAATTTCACGGCTCCACTCGGTGTGTTATTTTAGGCCTCTCTGTCAGTAGGAGACAAGCTAAAAATGTCCGTTCAACGCAGCCAACCAGATGTATGGACGGTACTCTTCCTCCATCTGTTCTATTGTCTCGGCGTTCTGGGGGATGAGGAGCGGATGCGCCGCCGAAGGAGATGCAGGAAGTAGTCTTGGCCCAGAACAACACAGACAACTTTTATCCTCTTCTTTACTGTCCTAAGACTCAAGTGTATGAAACAGCATTTCTTCACTCACCTTCCTCTTTCTTCTGTTTTTATATTTTTTGGTTATGCATAAGAGATTCAAGGATTTCTCAAACATGTACGAAAGAATCAAAGCAACACGACCAGCTATTATTCTGGTGAGGAAATTATATTATAAGATTAATTCATTTATTCATAATAACCTCATAAGTGATCCTACGGGTAATGCAATTAAACATGACTCAGCTTTCTAAAAGAAAATAATGGGGGTAATTTCAGCTAATTCATGCTTTAACTTAGATGGTTTGGATATTCAATATATTCTTAAATGAAGTAAGCATTTTAAACTGAATTTATTGTTGTCATCTTTGATATTAAGGCATTCTGGATGTCTCAGTTGTGGCAAAAAGCAGAAGCAAATCCTTTTTCCACAACCTTACACCTCAGTCTCTCCACTACAGAAAATGTGCCAAACTCCCCTGTTACTGGGACCTGAAATTGGGGAAAAAATAAATAAAAAGCATTTGAAGAATCTCCAGTCTGTTTATAAGAGCTGGCACCAGATAAATGTTAAAGGACAAATTGAGTCTCCTGCTGGTCTTCAGCCTCTGGGTGAGGTGGGACGGGAAGCCATTTTGAAACTCAAGTCAAGTTCTTTGTCACGTTCCACCAAAACACGCAGCTCCAGACTGTCAGGAACACTGCAGAAAGAAACATTGGCCCAAGAAAACAGGCCTAGCTTTAAGATGTGTAAAGTTAAGTTTTATACACTTAATAGATCTTGAAATATTTGTTTAAAGAGAAGTAGAGCTTGTAATTATAAAAGGGTATTATCCTAAGTAATGAGTATATGTGAATATGGAAGGAGACTAATAGATGTAATTATGTTTTCATTATAATATTATTTTTAAAAAAAAGGATAAATGTTACTCAGCCACAGTCCTTTGCTGGAGCTGTAAAGGCCTCCTGCGCCATATTCACGATAATCCCGCTGGCTATACAGCAGGAAGGCAGTGAATTTTTGTGGTCTGTATTAAACAACAAACCTATAGTTAAGAAAAACCCAATTAAGCCCGTTAACATCATTAGAATTTATGATACTGCTCAAAAGGAAGTTACTTCCCAAGCAATTTAAGGCTGGTCAGAATTTGCCTCAGGGGCTCTCAAAGTTTGCAACCTCCAAATTGCTTCACTCTCAAATATTCAGCAGAAAAGCATCCAAAAACTCGTTAGAGAAATGCGACTGGGTTTGGGGGGGAAGCACTTAACAATAAATCTGGTTACGGGCTTTCACGCTTTTATTCTGGTTTTTGTTGTTGTTGTATCTTTTTAATGTGTCCATTACACAAAATAACTTTGCACTAAAGTTAAAGAAGCAATTTATCAAGGTTAATGTTCCTGAAAAGTGGCAGATATTTGTCTTCTACTGTACTGTGCTCTACTTTTACTGTGCTTTTTATTTTAAGCTTTTATCAAATCCCACGGCTGGTATCCGCACAGTAGAGCCTTGTTTGGATCCTTTCCAAAGCTAAATATTACGTACATGTTGCTAGCGGTAACAAAATGTTTACGGACCGCAAGGTTGTGTGGCGATAGAGAGCCTGACTTCAAACGCTTCCGTGACCCACTGAGGTCGCAGAGGTTTATGACACAAAATGCCTTAGCTATTATTACGCTGTGCTATCACTGTAAGCTAAAAACGACATCTGAACAGCCTTTCATGCTTGGACAAAGCGTCTGTGTGAGATTCAGCAGTTTCCACAAAGTGAAAGATGATCAAGAGCTGCAGCCACCAGCTATCCTGCTCTATGCTGTTCGTCTGTATGTGCTCAGCTTGTACCACATCTCTAAAGGAATGACCATGTAGGGAAAGAGTCCAGGTACCACATTGCATAAGAGAATACATCCTTCCAGGGCTTGTTTTCTTTCCACTCAGAGACAGCTAGACAGACCGTTGTATCCTGTCTGTAATTATTGCTAACTTGTCAAACTAATTTGCTGTGCTGTCTTTGCTTATCTTTTGGCAGTTTGGGAGAAAACACATGCTGATTGGCTCCAGATTTCCCACAGAGTTTAAACTGGATACGTGTTGGTCATCTGTTGTAGTCTGACCAGATGTTTTTCACTTTTTTTTTTTTTTTTTTTTAAAGTCAATGTGTGTTTCACTGAAATTTTCTGTGATGCTGGAAGGTAAAGAACAAAAGCAATTTTTATCCAGGAATAGGTTGATCCAGGTGTGTTTGGACATGTTGGCATGCAGGGTCACCTAGTAGCATGTAAGTTTTGAGATGTTTGATCATCCTCGCCTCTGGTCCCTGTGCCCATTCCCAAATGTTGCGTGTAGACTTTTAGGATTTTATGGGAGGGCTGAGGGGGTGAACTGGTTTTGCCTACTGACTGTTGAAGCGGTCGATGTGCTGGCCACCGCCCCATCTTGCATTTAAATGCACTATTTAACAACACGTATCAACGCCACATAGTTGGTGACGTTATAGATTTGAAATTCGGGGTTTGGGGCCTGGAGGACGAGTGGATTAGCCGTTCTGGGCTCGGAATGGGCTTCGGGTCTTTGGGGACGTTCGGAGGAGATGTCTTTCTGGGTTTTGAGGGGTGGTTTGGATTTTAGGATTTCGGCTCATTGTTTCATTAACAGGCCCCTTTGGGGCTTTGAGTTCTGGAAGTTTGGTCAACTGGGGGTGTGTGTCTAGTTGTCAGCGGTGTGTGGCTGACAACATGATGGGGAGCGTGGTTTTGCTATGACAGCGAGGCTGCTTTGGTGTGTTGCACTGGCTTTCTATTTCTATAGAGGAGGCCCACAACTTTCCTTAAAGTTTTGTGTCATTCCTTCTGATCAGTTTAAAATTATAAACTCATCCTGCTGATTGGCTATTTCGCATCAAAATTTAAGATACAGGATGGTCCTAAAGGAGACGTCAAGCACATTTATGCAACTTTATGACAGCGTCAGCAAGAGTGCTGGGATTAGTCACTTGTGAATCTATTTTTTTGACACTTTCTGTTTTGGGTTTTTTGACAAATCCACCTAAAGTTACGATCAGCTGATGAACTAAAAATATAACAACCTGACTGTTTTTCAACTTGCGCTTGTTTCTTCTTTTTTCTTTTTTTTTTCTTTTGCATTTTAACCTTCAACCTACAAGCTGGCTATGATTTTTCCTTCCTCTCATCATTTTCATCAGGAATGTTTGTTGAAATTCTGGGGCTGTTTAAAGAAAAGTTAAATAAAAAAAATAATCCAAAGGGCTGTGCACACTTTTGCAGGTTTCTGAATTTAAATAGATGATGAATCTATATTTTTATTTCTTTTTGAAAACATCACAGACCATCTCCCAACAAAGATAACCTACATAAACATGTAGGATCGCACTAAAGTGGACTCAGCATCTCGCAGCACTTCGTCCTCTACTAGAGCGTCCATCAAGAAGGACATCCAAACTATCGCTTTGGAGAGATATAAGCCAAGTCTGTTTTTCCAAAGCGCCGAGTGCATGAGTCACTCGAATTAAAAAGACATTCAGGCCTGTGGCAGAGCTGCATTACTCGGTCCAGTAATAACCTACTGTTTTTTTTTGTGTGTGTGTGAGTGTGTGTGTGTCAAGGGCGATTTGAAGGCCTGCAGCTCTTTGAGCTTATATTTTAATGAAGGGGAACAGGTCAGCTCACTGTTTTGAATCGGGAAACCTTGGTTAGGTTTACTGAGCGGAGGTAATGTCGCTAGCACGGTCACTGCATGCTGGCATCTGTCACTGAATAAGTTATTTTCAGCAAAATGGCAATTCTGTTGCAACAATCTACCTGTCATTTCAGTCCAACAGATGCACGGTGCTGTTCGGCGCGTTGTCCCCCCACCACAGGAACCCTTTATATGCGTCTGTCTTCAGCCAGCAACAGTATTTCAGAACAAAGCAGCACCGTGTAATAAAAGCCATTGTTTGTTCCTCTGCAAAGGGTCTCAGCTGAAGTGTACTCCCCGCTTGATAATTAGAGAGAGTGAGGCACGTTAGTTTCAGTCTACGTCTCCAGGGAGACAGTCGCCATCCATCCCCATTTAGAGCAACATAAATCGGCCTCCTCGTATATCTACTGCATTAATTGTACATGTCACAAAATTTGTATATTGCAAAAAAAAAAAAAAAAAAAAAAAAAAAGAAGTTTTTCCCATGTTTTTGACTGTTGGGTTGAAAAATTTCCAAAAGATGGGC
>NW_015112838.1:569598-634540 GCF_001443285.1 Poecilia latipinna
AAAAAAAAAAAGCAGTCTTCTCCATGATTGTGACTGCTGAGTTGACAAATGTCCAGAAGATGGTCGTCAACACCCTTCACAAGGAGGGTAAGCCATGAAAGGCAATTGCTGAAGAAGGTGTTTGCTCTGTATGCAAGTCTTTTAACAAAAAAAATAAGAGTGGTAGGAAAAGGTGCGTAAGCAACAGGGAGAACTGCAGCCTTGAGAGGATTGTCTCTCAAATTCATTCTAGAAGAGGAACCATAGTCAGACGATTAATAGACACTGGCTGCAAATGTCACGTCCCATGTGTCAAGCCGCTCCTGAACCAGAGACGACATCAGAGGGCTGAGCTGAAAAGCCACCGGACTGGTGTGCAAGATCCAATGTCCTGTTTTCAGGAAACAGTGAATTCTGCATTTCATTTGAAAAACCGAGGTCCCAGGGTCTGGAGAGACACAGAATCCATGCTGCCTGAAGTCCAGAGTGAAGCTTCCACAGACAGTGATGGTTTGAGGTGCTGTGTCATCTGCTGGTATCGGTCCACTGTGTTTTCTCAAGTCCACAGTCGAAAGAGCTGTCTACCAGCACATTCTAGAGCACTTCATGCTTCCCTCTGCTGATGAGCTGCATGCAGACTCTACTTTTATTTTCCGTCAGGTGTCCACACTGCTAAAGGTCCCAAAAACTGGTTCACTGACTGTGGAGTTCTTGTTCATAATTGGCCAGCAAACTGCCATGGCTTGAAAATCTACGAGTTGTTGGCAAACCTTGATAACAGCAACTGGTCCATAACGTTTTTATATGAACCTCCTTCCATTTTGGTTGTTAACACTGTAAACACAGCTTTTAAACAGAGAACATTAACAGCTTTCTATCTGATCAAAATCCATGTCGAACAATTTTTCTGTCATGACTGATTTGCCAGCAGCCTGACTTCTCCAAAGCGCCAAGCTGCCTTTGTTTACTTATGATTCAGACCAGTTTTGTTTTTGGTTGAACCGTCTCGGGACCGGTGCTAAAATAAACAAAACTCTATACATTATCTTTAGGGTAAAAAAAATAAAATAAAAAGTCCTCTTTACAGAATTATAATCGTTTTCATTCTTTGTTCCTCCCCTGATTGCAAACGGAGACAGATGATTGATGAGGTTTACAAATGAGGCGGGCAAAATCACTCAGAGCAGATGTAATTCGTTCGGAGTAAACTCGGGCTTTCTAATAAAAACATTTGGAGAAAAAAAAGATGAAATCTTGATATGTACAACACAATAACTACTCCTAATGTGTGGCTTAGAAGATTTCATAACAAAATTACGGATTTTTGAACACGGTGTATTTGTTCTTTCCATAAATCTCACGCCACCTAGGAGGAGCAGTGCCAGCATGCGAAGTCAAATTGAAAGTCTAGCAAATGTGGGACGTAGATGCCATCTACTATCTGCGCGCTCTCAGCAGAAACAGACTCCATATCAGACATCAAAGCCGAGTGCCTCGGATGGCCTGTGTAAGCCGGCTCTGAAAGCCGAGCTCATGACTCTCTGACAAGTTAAAATGCACAGCATGCGGCTTCAAACAGGTAAACAGCTACACCCTGAACACGGGAGATGATAGACAAGCATGGGTACTGCAAGACCCTGTTGTCTGACTTGGACCAACGAGACCTCAGGGTCAGTTTCACAGACACTCTGTTCACGTTTTATCGCCTTTACTCTGCTGAGTGTTTCCGTCCATCTGTGTCTCTTTTCCTGCTCTACATTTCCCACCACTGCCAATCGAACCGGTCGCGATCGGGTGGGTTTTGTTTGACACAACTCCCGACATCTGTGCAACACGAGGGCTTCGTTATTTGTTTTCGCTCCTCTTTAGAGCTAATCTCTGCCGCTCCTTCCAGTTCCCTGACCCTCTTCTCCCCTCCTCAGCTCTCTTGCGGTGACTTTGGCCTGCGACTTGTGGGAAACTTCTGCGGGGGCCCCTGCTTTCAGAGAGGCGACTGATATACTGAGAGTGCTGGGTGACGGACCTATTTTGGGAACTTGTAAATATGAGAACTTCCTTTCCTATCGTATGTCTGATCCCCGAGAGGATTATCAACAGCAAGGAGCAATGTGCGGTAGCAAAAACAAAAGCGTGCTATCAATTTTGTTACAGCTTCCTTTTTTGCCCAATATGGGAAGCAGTTCTGGACCTTTGTTGATTTAACAGAACTGTTATGGGTTTGACTCAGCACAGAGATTGGTTAAACTTACAAAAATAAAAGAACTGAAAAGAATGGAAAGAGATAAAGCATAACCTCTCTGACGAGCAAAATGTCAAAAAGAGGTAATGTTCTACATTTTCATCTGAAAACTATGAAATTATGCATGTGTTAAACATTTTTAAGGCATAGCATCAAAATAAAAATGAATACACCTTCGGATAATTATCATTGCTATAAATATTATTTTTGCAGCAGCAGTAGCAGTGGAAACAGTTATTGATTTTCAGTTTTGTCTCAGTTTCATGTGTTAACACTGTGTTACAATGACACTGCAGGCTTTTTACTCAAGGTTACAATAAGCTGCCCCACGCCTAATGCATCTTTTATGTACTGTGTGAAATATTACCTGGCATTACGGCACAATTTTACAGTCATACCATGTCTTATTTCACCCTGTGAAATAATTCAGATACTAAGGTGGATACTGTGCAAGAATAGAGATATTTAAACACAAACTGATGTTTGGTCAGATTTTATTTTATTTTTTTATTATCTGGACAAATTTACCAGCACCTGAATGGCTGTGTTATGAACATGGGTCATGAAATATTTAATCTGTCTCTCTAGTTATCAGCACTTTTAGGATTCAGTTCATTTCGATCAATATTCCCGTGTCTTGTTTAGGCCCTCTCTAAAACAAGTATGTAAACCCTGGGAATGGTCATAAAAAATATGGCGGAGGTAAATATTCGATTTCCTTTCTTTAACTCTGAGAGACAAATTAATCTCGGACGTGCACAGCATTTTCCTTTTCATAACAGGTTACACCTATAAAACCATCTGAAGTGTAATCAGAAGACTCTAGATGAATTTCTGCAAGCGGCACTTCCCTCGCCCCATCCTCTGTGTGTGTGTGTGTGTGTGTGTGTGTGTGTGTGTGTGTGTGTGTGTGTGTGTGACCTCACAGCTCAGAAACAAGGGCCAAACTTTGCTAACACAGAGCCAAACATACGGCGGACAAACACCTCCTCCGAGAACTTTGAATGCACCGATCAGCCCTCAAATGTTGGACGAGCAAAGATGACGCAATCACGAGAGGTGAAGCCTCAGAGTAAACACGTCCTCGCCATGCTACATTCTGCACATCCGAAGGTTTACATTTGGACAACGGGTGTTTAAATGAAGACGACGCTTCATGACCTCATGCAGAAGAAGAAATAGTAAAAGAAGCTGCTCATCTTGGCAACAATACCCAGTGAAGTCATTTATTTATTACTGTGCTTGCCCTGTCAGCTCCTGAAGTAAAGAGCCCTCTTGTGGCCAACTCTTATTTTGTGTTTCGGGGGCGCCATCTATGGGACATCTATGGAACACCATTAAACATTTATTTGAGTCATCTGTCAGTCCCAGGAGGACTCAAAGCAGTGTTTATTTCTGGAAAAACTTAAACAGACCACAGAGCTTACTTTGAGCTAAAGAAAACTACAGAAGATAAGCATGAATTTATTCTAAGATATTATGTTATTTTGTTGTCATAAGTCAGTGAAAAGCACAATGCACTGATATAAAGCCACAAAAAAAGCTCTTACATTGTAACTTTAAACTATAAAGGGCACCAACAACACTAGAGTCCCCCCCCCCCAAAAAAAAAAAAAAACAGGAAAGGGGGAGAAACAGATAATAAAGGAAACTCCCAAAGTCTTGGAAAAAATATGGCTCTTGTTTGTTTTATTTTCTGGTGGATTATTTTGGTTCTTGACCAGTGACTTCCTTGTCTATTCTCATACGCATTTGGTCTTTTTCTCATCAGTCTACAGGGGTCTGGGAAAGTTTTGACATGGCCTCTGTAGCCCACTCACAGCAACACAACGGCTGCTCGATTCAGCAGTGAATGAGCGACAGGCATTTCCTCTCTGCCTTCAGGCCAAAATAACAAAGTCAAAGAAAGAATAGATGAGGTAGCTCAGCTCTGACGCTATCAAGATTAAGTATTCAAACTGTGGAGTGGATCTTAGCAGTCTTAGGTTGAAAACAACAGCACTGAACTGTAGAGGTTCAGGACCCATACAAGCAGATCTACAGTGAACTGGGTAAACATGCAGCATGAGGCACATAGTGCCATCTTATAGCACAATTAAGGAACATAAGTTGTTATAAAATGCTGTATATGTTAAACATGATTTAAAAGAAACTTGACTTCATAATTTGAAGCCTTGAAATAGGCCTCTGTCTCTTTAAGAGACTCTACCTTCATAGTGTCGTCACAACAAGGCCTTTCATACATCATACGGTTGTTGTAGACTGTATGATGCATGCTGAGCTCAGCAGACTCGAGCTAAGTGCTGCTGCCACTAGTCTGGAGGAGCTGATTGGGGAAGCTGTGTTGTTCTGTGAGCTTGGATTGGAAACTGCAGCTCCAAGCAGGAGCTTTGAAGAAAAAGGCGGTTAGTGAGAGCAACCGTGTAGGCATCCCCGAATGGTTGCCATGGAGATTATTAAAGGATTTCTCAAACATGAATGGAAGAATCAAAGCAACACTCCATGTTTTAGATGAGGGGGAAAAAACATTATAACATACAAATCTAAAACAAAAAATGGCCATACATGATACCCCTTTTAAAATGAAAGCATCTTAATGTATTACAATGCCTCAGTAAAGCACAGATTGACGTTCAATATGTGACAAAATTGTGTTTAGTGGTTTCAGTGATCCAGTCTGACTCAGCTTAAGTTATTTTGCAAAGAAGAAACAGCAAAGATCTCAGTCTGCAGATGTTGATCAAAAAACATCCCAACAAAATTGACAAAAGTTTATGAATTTAAAATTTAAAATCAAGATGTATAATTAATTTTCTAAGTCGGTTCATATTCTTATATAGTGCATCAATAAAGATTAAATTAAATTTAATTTATTTAATTACATAATTTGATTTCAGCTTCTAAATTTGACTATTTAAATGCTTGCAGTAAAACGACATTGCTACTTTTAAAACAGAGGAAGAAAGGTAAATAATGCACATTACCATCTGCGACGTTGGCAGGTTTCTTTTGTTTGTTGGAAAAAGGGAGTTTGCAGGAGACAGACGAAAACTTATAACTCGAAGACTCACAGCTTCCCATCGTGTGTCCTCTGGAAAAATGTTTAGCTCGTACAGTCAGCGTTTTCTGTCTTCTGACGCCTGGTCTTCTAAAACACAGTTTGGTTTTCTTTTTGTTTCTAAAACTAATCCCGCCTGAAATTCGAAGGTGTGTAAACAGAGCCACGTGCCCACGGCTACCTGCCGTTTGTCCAATGAAATCAGACCTGAGAGGGGACAGACGTTGACACGTGTATGTGTGTGTGTGTGTGTGTGTGTGTGTGTGCGTGCGTGTGTGTGCATGCGTGTATTTGTGTGGTTGATAAACACAGAGGACCGTTAAGCTTTCACATGGTCACAGTCTGCTGACCTGAGTAGCAGGTCCACAATACAGCTTCTAAGAAGAAACATGAGTGGGCGTGAATATTAACAACACTGTCCTTGAGAATTGAGTGGGAAACTGTGATGTTTGGATAGGAAAATTACCTGCATGGGACATACAGACAGACAGACAGACAGACAGACAGACAGACAGACAGACAGACAGACAGACAGAGATAGAAGTATCATCTAGCATCAGATGCATCAGAACCTGGATGAAACTGAATCAGAACTGGACCCCTTCAACGTGACAACAGCCCAAAACATAGCAGTAGGACTGACTGAGAATTAAGAATAAAAAAAAAAAATTAAAAAAATATTCTGGTTCAAGTAAAATCCCAGACCTTAACCTTACTGAGAATATGTGAGGTGATCTAAAACACGATGTGCATGCAAAACAGGAACCCTTTTAAAAATGTTAAGCTTACTGTAAACAACTTTGTTTTCCAGACGCACATAAAGCAAGATATGACATCAGTACGTGAGCGCTTCTTAGCGAAGAAGTGAATATTAAATGAGACTCCCTTGTTTTTCCTCACGACTGTTATACAGTTGTTATCAAATGTAATTTTATGCATCTCACATCACAAACAGTCTTTGAAGAGAGATTTGGCCTTATTGTAATCATTATCTTTAGTAAATATGGATTGAATCAAGTGATGGCGTTTCCCTGAAGCAGCGTGTTCATTGGAGGTCCTCTATCAGCACTGTTACTTATTAACAAAAAGCGCAATGTTTGAGCTCACTTCAACTGTTTTGTTTTGTTTGTTTTTTTTGTTTGTTTTTTTTTTAGCTGAAATTGCTGGGTTTTCATTATTGAATTTAAGCTTAAATGTAAAATAAAATTACTGTAGAAAAAATGGCTTGTATCACTGGATATAGGTTAATTTGTAAATCTCCTGCTTCAACTCATGTCTGTTTGTGATTGGTGTCTGTTGATTTGTTTTTGGCAGTCGTGCGCCGATCGTTTCAAAACCTCTTTAGTGCCAGGATCTGGCTTTGAAACTTGGATCAAGTCTTTGGAAGCCAAGAATCAAATAAATAAATGCAGTTTAAGCATTTTCACTTGTGTTGACGTTTTTTTCTTTTTCTTTTTTTTTTTTTCTTTTTAAGCCAGCAACAGGTTTTTTTTAAACATTATTGTTAGGCTTTCTTTCTTCTTAATGTAGACCACACAACATACAGAGTGTTCTCCAGGAGATGGCGCTCACACATAATGTACTTGGACAAAACAAGGTAAACAGACTTCAGTGCTGTAAATCCTCACAGGCACAGAGAGAAAGTGGGAAGGAAGAGGCCCCTCTGGAACGTACTAGAAAAAAGGTTTAACATCTCTACTGAGAGAGAGTTAGATGACCAAAAGATTTACTTTTATTTCTGTCATCAGATTTTAATAAATCAATTGAGAACAGATGCATGGAAGATGAAGGAGTGCACCGTAAAATGCCACGTACGTCCTAAAACGGGGTTAGAAAATCTCTCTGCTCATATTTTAATCATTTTATCACTAAAATTGCTTCAGAATGATACACCCTGATTAATGGATGGCCTTGATGATTCACGTTATACTGAACATGTGATCTTCAGTGATTCACGGCTTGCTCATCCAGTGAATAAGACCAAAAAATGAAGTAAAAGCTGGTATCACCACATCAGACTTCATGACAGTTGCGCTGACGAAAACGGTCATTTTTAAAAACGCCACACGTACTGAGAAAACTGGAGAAAACGGACGACCGCCACGAGTATAACCTGAACATTTTTGAACAAGATAAAGGCAGCAGATTGTAAAACCAGACGAAACGCTGTCATGAACATGACACGTGTTTCCTTTAAAACCGTTTTCTGCTCTTTTGACTCGTAACACTGATCAGCTTTAAAGGAGAAAAAAAAATACATTTTGCGCAACTATGTCTCAAAAATGTGCAACAGTAAACTCTTTTTGTAAGCCCTGTGACGTTCAGCGTTAAGTCATCTACTGACTGGGAGTCAGATGTTTATCAGATACAACAAAGAAGAATATAAGTTAAAAGTTGAATTCAGAAATTGAAAGGTAGGACAGAGTATTTTGAATAATTATGGCGTACGGCTAATGAGAATCTACATATTATATCTTCACAAAACAAGAATTTTACATAATACAAAATACAAATATATTCCTGGTCTCATGTAAAAAAAAATATATATATATATATATAACTTGTGTGTGTTAAACTCCATTTTGGGTTTCCATTAGCTGTAAGCAATAATTATTCAAATAAACTGAAATAATGCTCTGCGTGTAATACATCTACACATGAGTTTAACTTTTTAAGTTGTATTACTAGTAGAAACAAATTAACTATTTGTATATGAGATGCAGCTTTTCCCATTGCTCCAGCAAAACAGTAAAAGATAAAAAAAATACTTGCTATGAGTTTTTTAAAGGGAGAAAAAACACCTAAAGTAATGCTCGAAGAGAAACAAGGGCATCATCTTATTCAAGTCAGGAGGATTTCTGCAGCTTATGAACCATTCTTTGTTAGAGTTTCAGAGATGGAGAAGCACGGAGGTCCCGTGCTTCTCCTCAAGGCTTTTCTCAGGCATGATTTATCCTGTAGTGCCTCCATATTCACCAGAACACAAGACATATTTTTGTTCCTGTCATTAATCGCTCTGAATTTTAGTCATAGAATGCCTCTGAACTAAGTAGGGCAGTGGTTTAGTTACTTTCTAAGCTGCGTTTTGTTTAGTTTTTTTTCTTTTCAGTTTCTAGGTCAAGACCAGTGAGTAAGCTGGCATAACCGGTCTTGGCGCTCATGAAAAGTTGTCTGTGAGCCAACAAAACAAAACAAAACAAAAACTCATATGCATCTGAGTTGTTGAAGGAATCAAATACATCTGTCAACAGCTTTGTTATTTATGTCTCCACATATGTTTACCCCACTGGGATGACATCATGTAGTCAAAGTTCGGTTGCTGTAAGAAGACAGGATGCCACACATTCTTAGAATACTCCATACAGGATCTGACCTCCGCTTGTGAATGCAACAGCGCGGCTGCAGCGAGTGGAAAATTACAGGCTCTGTTCAGACTGTGAGGAGCGAAGGAAGCTCTGAAAGGGTTCAGATGTTGTTGTTTTTGTTTTTTTTTTTCCCCCCTCCCAGCTGTTGCTTGAAAATATGTTTTTTTTTTTTTTGTTTTTTTTAAGATTGAAATGTGTTTAAGATTCCTACTATTGCCTTTTTAGATTTACAGTGATTTTATTGTTAACATTTCCTTCTTTTGGGATTTCTTCTTATTTTGTCACATTTAAATATTTCAGATCAGAAAGAAACTAAGTAAATACAAAAGCAGTTTTAGATGGATGATTTAATTTATTACAAAACAAAACAACTCCCCCCACCCCCACAAAAAAAACAAAACAAAAAAAACCTACCCAAATCAATCTGATTAAATGTTTCCAATAACTGGCAGTGAGTTATTTATTGCACTGTTGGGGAGTTTTAGTCCACTTGTCTGTAGGATTGTTTTAATGTAGCTACTTTTGATGGCTTAAGAACAACAGCATCTGAGTCACATTTAATCTTAAAGCTTTACTTGGTCACTGCGAACCCTCCTTTTGTGCCGTTCATGGATGGATTGCCAATGTGCTTGGATCATTCTGCTGCTCCAAGCCCAGTGTGCTGGAGCTTAAGTTCCTAAGCTGATGTCCAGATACCCTCTTTCTGGACTTTTGGTGGATTGAGTTGTGGCATGTCCTCTTAGAGCAGCAACGACCATCAAACTACCACCACCATACTTTTCTGTATGAATATTATGTTTTTCTGTAAAGTTGTGTTTGCTTCACGCTAGCGCAACAAGACGCGCACCTTCCAAAACGTGTCCCACTGGGGATTCTTTATCAATCCCCAAATCCTTCAGGATCGTCCCGATGGTTTGCTTTTGGCAGTTTCGAGACAGACGTTTGTGTTTTTTGCCTTTAAACTTAATTTTCCTCAAAGTTATCTTTACTTGATCACAAAATTTGAAGATTTGCTGCAGTTAAGTTTAACAAAGGTTCAAACAGTGTTTTTTTTTTGTTTTGTTTTTGTTTTTGTTTTTTTTTTTTTACGTGCATGAGTAAAATACCTTTCTACAATGAGGCATGACAAATGCGACTTATCAGGCCTCACCATCACAAACAACGGCTGATCTGATAGGAACTGCGCTCACCCTTAGAGCGGACATATTTTTTCTGCCACCATTGTCTCACATTCCAGACCAGAGTGCTAAAGGAAGGTGAGCCCAGCTAGAAAGGAACGGGTCACTTCACTGCTGCCACATGTAATCTCTCGACATTCCTGAAACTAATCTTTGGTTATCGTGCCACAGATCTGCCCTTACTGCTGCTCCTGTCACGCAACTGCGGCCTGTCCAACTTCTTGAAGCAGGGCGCAGAATATTATCAATACAAGCAGCTCTTTATTAAAGTCACAACGTCCGTAGTTCTCTTCTGCCAAAGCTCTGCGACTGGGATTTTGCAGCTGTGGTATGTTTTAATTGACAGCTTGTGGGTTTTGAAGCAGTTCCAAAGGATGGTTTGGAAATGTGGGGCAACAGGCTCTAGGTGTTGATCTGAAGATAACAGGCCATCGCAGAGTTTCAGAGGCTTCTTTGGCTCTGGATGTCACAAAGGCCTTCCCCCCCGTCACCGGCACAATCCTCTTACAGATTTACTCCCCGTGCATAGTCCCGTATGACATCAATCTGGGGATTAAATCTTCCCACTCAGGATGTGTGTTAAGCTTAATCCCGTTTGAAGGTAATAATGTAGCGCAGAGGTGTAATTACCCAGTGTCTCTCAGTAGAATCACACTGAAAAAGTCAGAATGTTATTCTAGTATCGCAACCAAAAAGGATCTCAATAAAAATGTTTAGAAAGTCATGTGCATGCCGGGACAAAATTATCAACATCCTTTTCTTTTTCTTTCTTTTTTTTTCCCCCACTTTTTATCACAGTGGAAATATAAGTTTACTGCATTTTGGAGGGATTTTATGCAGCAGGCTTATACAACATAGCAAGTGACTGTGAAGTAGAAGCAAATATGATACATGGCAGCAAAATACATTAGAAGTTTACAGCAGAGTCGAGTTAGGAAGCTACATCTTAAGCTTCGAACATCTCAATATATCATCCAAAACAGGAAAACTCATGACACAACATCAAAACCTTCCGAGACACCTAAACTCACCGGAGAGCATTAATCAGAGAAGCAGCCAAAAGGCCATTTGTAAGTTTAGAGGAGCTGCAGAGTTCAGCTCAGGTAGGACGATCTGTCAAAAGGACAGCGATCAATCATGCCCTCCACAAAAACAACTTTTAAGAAAGAGTGGAGACTGGGAAGTTGACCGACCACCAGCAACAGGCAGACCTACTTCTGCCCACTCTATGCTCTTCCGATTTTTATATGCAAATATTTTTTAAATTACATGGTATTCATTTTAATTTAAACACAAACTTTTTTTGTCATAAAATGTCAAATGGCTCTCTTTTTTTATTTTTTATTCTGAGCATTGGTAAAAGCAACGGTGTCACTAAGCAGCATTACTTGTTTCACACAGTTTCTGTTCCCACGGCCATAAGAAAAGAAAAATGAAAAACAGCCATATCTTTTTTTCATCTGACTTGAGACGTGTTGACAGATGAAAATAGCAGGAAGACTAAAGATGGCCGATTAACCAAACACAACAAGGAAATAAACAGCACTGACTGTAAATGATGCTCTTCGTGGCCTTATCTGGCTTTTAGGTGCAAAAACCACAGTATGACTGTAGTTTGAGAACCAGAGCCGTTTTGCTTGAGCTGCGTTATTATCTTGCCTCTACATGCTGCTCTGGCTGTTTATTCTAAGGCGTGGGTGTATGTTGTGGTCAGCATGGCGAAAGTTAGATCCACCCCATCATAAGGCTTATGATAAAAATATCTTTTGGCTGTTAATATGCGGTGGCTCCCAAAAGTATCTACACAACTCCAGCTTTCACACATTTTGTCACATTATAGCTCTATTTGTAGAAATGCATATATTATCTTGATTTTTTTTCCTACAAATAAACGTGAAAAGCCTGACATTGATTTGCTTGCAGATCTACTGAAGTCAACATTTTGTACAACCGCATTTACTTCGTATACAACCGGGTATGTCTTCTCTACTTTTCCTTCTGCAAATTAGCTCAAACTGAATCAGATATAATGAGAAGTGAGTCATGCCACGGATAATTAACAGGGACATAGGTCTAGGCTTTGACTGAACCATTGTGGTTTAAACTGTAATCCCGTTTAAAAGTGTCTGTCTTAGGATGCAGTGGTTTAGATCGGGGCTTTTCAAAGTGCAACACGGGCTGATTTTGTGTGGCTCCAACTGCAGTTAAAAGCAATTTGGCCCTGCAGCGCAGATGATCGATGCAGGTGGAGAATTTTTCATTTTTAATTTCACTGACAAATTAAAATCTTCTTGCTTTTTCTATTCTTTTTAAATAAGATGACCACATCCATACTAATCTGTAACTTTTACTCAAAAGCATCAAAGTTGGTGCTTTGACTTACAGTATTTTATTAACGTAGGTAAATATGGTAACCTTTTGTTGAAAGAGTGATCTAATGCTGGAATTGTTGCATAGAACAGATATTTCTTTTTAGATATTGTTTTTTTTTTTTTTTTTTTTTCAGTTGAGCCCAAAAAATGTATTTTTTTTTTTAAAAAAAAAAAACAAACAGGCAATTTGGAACAACTACAAAAGAATCTGACTTTTGTTTTTTCTTAATTAATATATTGGATGTACAGTTCACAATCAAATTTTTGGTGATTATTTTCCTATATTTTTTTGACTTGAGAGCTTTTGACTTGAATTGACAAAAACCTTTGCACACCACAGTTTTAAATGAAACCAAACAAAAGTCCAGACCTAAGTTCAAGCCTATCCAGTGAAGAGTTGCTTGTTTTGTGAACAAGAATGACCATAAATTAGAGTCTCTTGACATCCAAAACTGGTACAGCCACTGCAATTAAATCAGTTCTACAAACTACTGATTCAAGTGGTTGAATGTGCATTTTCCAATTGTTTTTTTTGTCACATATTTTGTTAACATGTCTTTCTTTCCACTCATGTTAGACTATTATATAACATCCAAATAAAACCCTAAGCTTGTGACTGTAATGTAACGATATATGAAAGGATTAATGATAATACTTGAACAAGTTGCTGCACCTACAACATTTTCCCAACATGCAGCACTAACTTCTCTGTTAAAAGGAGGAGTAAGACATTCAGTTACTGTGCAAAGGGAAAATGTTCAGGCCGCTTCACTTTTTCCACATGTTGTTAAGCTACAACCTTATTCCAAATTGCATTTAATTATTTTCTTCCCACGTAATTCTACACATAAACTTTATGACATTACAACAAAGTGGGGGCGGGGGCTAAGCTTTCGAATGTTTTGTAAAATTATTAAAAGTGGGAAACCTTCACAAGTCAAGTCTAATCGACTGAATTCACACCACAGGTGGACTCCATGTAGTCTGCAGAAACATCTGAAGGACAAGCAGTGGAGACATGCTAATTTTGAATGTTATGGCTGAACGGCTGTGAATACATAATAGAAGTGTGATTTCTTGTTTTACTATTTTTAATACATTTCCCCCCCCTCAAAAAAATCCACACTGTCTTTATTATGGTGTATTTGTGTGTAGAATGTTGAGGGAAGAGCTCGTCTTCTTACAATTTGGAATAAGGTTTTAACATAACTATGTGGAAAAAGTGAAGTGCTGTTAATAATACCTGGACGCGCTCTGTGTGAATTTTTGCAGTGTCACTGCTGCATATTAAACGTGTGGTTGGGTTTCTTTTTCAGTCATGGGTGTCGTGTCTGACAGATAAGGTAACTATTGTTGCACGAAGGATTATTTCAGCTGAAACCTCATTGAATTTGAAAGAGCTGCTGTTCCTTTTCTGTGAGACAGATACAGACGGGACAACAACCCAACAATCAACGCGGTAGAAGCAAACATATAGAAAGGATCGGTCGTTGCGCTCTTTGAAATTGTCTCGCTGACAACAGAGTCTGTCACATACACGAGAAACACTAACATCAGATCATAAAGCATCCCTAATGACTTTCACACAAACTTCTGCCAACTTCTTAAGGCAGGAAATCTAAAGACACAAAGGCAGCTGGAGGAGTGGAAGGGGGGTTGGAGGACGGAGATTCAAGGGGTGGAGGGGGGACACATATGTCACCAAAGCTACAGATTGTCTGGGGAGCTGAAAAAGTCCTTTGTCAGGGAGCATCTCGTTACAGTCGACAACAAATGTTTCTGGTAATCTGATTATGTATGTATCATGTCGAAATTGATTTTTTTTTATTTCCTCCATCAAAATTAAACTCTCCATAACAGCAAAGGGCTGTTTTGCGTAAAAGTCGTATGGTCTCTGAGGAGTACGACATTCATTTATTTTAAATGTCACGCCACACGGCAGGTCACAGCCAATCTTTTAGCTAATTTGTAACCCAAGCACACTGCTCTCCCTTTCACATTCACTGAGCCCCAGCCTCCTCCGTAACATGTGGAGGCAGAGGACACAAGCCGGTGCTTGACTGAGCCCTGAATGCTCTTTGGTTGTCACACTTTTCCCAAACGCCTTGCAGCTGCCTCCATTGTGGCCAGCAGAAGGAGGGAGGCGAAGGGGGAGGGGGAGGAGGTGCTTAACTGATTTTTTGAGCCTCCTGCTGTTGCCCCGGACTCAGATGGGTTCACAGAGACGGAGTGTGGCCCAAACAATGGCTGACACCATGACATCATGCCTCTTATTTTGGTGAAATCCTCATGCAGATATATGATGGGATTCCATCGCATCAACAGGGAACAGAGGCACAAAAAGGACGTTTTGGCCTTTGATCTTTGTAGGAAATGAAAAAACCTCTTCGTTGTGCAACAGGTTTTATGTATAAATTGTAAAAAAAAAAAAAAAGTGTAAAAAATAAATCTAACCTTTAATTTTAGTAAATAAGAACGAAAAATCGGTCTTAGTGGAAAAAAAATTATTAGGAGTTCCACAATTAAAACAGTTTCAAAGCGTTTTTGGGATTTGTAGTTTTTATTGGGTGTAACACAAAGGGCAAAAAACCTTTAATTGGCATTCACTAATGTCCTGCTTCCTTAAGCTTTAAATGTAACGTGACATACAGGTCCATCGCTTTTAGCCGCCCCTTACAATGAAAAACACAAGATAATATCCCATTCAAGTAATAAACTCAAGATAACATCCAGTTTAAGTGATAAACTTTTAGCAGCCATGACTTCCTGTTTTCTTGCAAGTCATGGACTTTTGGCGTGACACAAAAGAGAATTATCTTAACTACTCGTAAAAACAGGGACGACAACATCCCATCTCATTTGTTTCTGTGAAGTCTTATTTATTTTATTTTTTTAACGTTCTTTGTATCTGCAGTTTTATTTTTAAATGATGGGGCGTGAAAGTTATGCTTTAGCTATAGAGAATCAATGGACAAGTTTTGTTTCACAATTAGTTTAAAATTTTTTTAAAATGGAGACTTAAAAAAAACAAACCACACCCATCTGCATAATATATAAGCCGTAATAAAAGAAACACAAGAGAACATCTTCAGCTGAGTACAAAAACTCAATGAGATTTATTGAACATGTATAAAAAAACTCTTTGACAAACATCTGTAAAAATAGCTGTTATAAAGAAATATATTAATTTAGTTAATAAATATGTCAGAACACGGTCAAACAGACCGATTGGTCCCCCGGTTTTAGTAGTTTTTGGGGTTCCGTCGCAGCGCTGCAGTACACAGTACAAAAACATGAGGTATTTCAAAGTCGGTTGACCCAACACGTCGTGATCGTCAGTGATATCGAGGAAGGCAACAAACAAACAAAAAAGAAGAAAACAAAAGGAAAAAAGTTTTATAATCTAATTATAAACCTGTTCCAAAACCAAACAGGTAGATTCTATGACACACCTACTAAAAGCATGAGTTACATTCATTTCTAATCATATGCCTTACTGGGCAATGGGTTTGCATTGCCTCTTTGTTTAACAAGTGAAAAGATTCGAGAGGTTTAAAAAAAGCGTTCCTGAGATAACTGATAGCCCTCTCAGTTTTGTTTAAAATGATTATGATTATCAAAAGCAGTTGCCTTCGTCAAAACAAGAAATCAGTCTTTTAAAGAAAGAATACTCAGGACTTCTTCTTCGTCTTTAGCGTCTCCCAACTGGGGATTTCACATTAAGGACGTGAAGCGTGAATACTGCCTGATGGTAGTCGTTAAAGCTCGCTCTGAAATGATGAGGTCAAGCTATGAAGGATTGGCCAGCAGAGTCAGGTTAAGTGGCCCGAAGCTACAGCACCCATTCTGTCTGGTGACACCAGCATCACCGTAAGCGGACAAATGGATCACTTTATGTGAAGTGCTCCATGCGGAGTCACTTGGTATTTTGAGTCCAAACAAAGTCTGTTTTTTGTTTTTTGATGGGACCTCTGTCAGCAGCTGGGGGAGGTCGTGATGGGACTGTGGCGGAAGGAGAGCTGACCGGACGAAGCGTGAACGGGGATGGAGACGGGGAAGTTGAACACGGTGCTGCTCTTGCTGATCGCCGGGCTTCCCGCCTCCGAGGAGCAGGTGGAGGAGGCCAGGACCTGGGACTCGAACTGGAGGAGCTGGCCCATGAAGCTGAAGTTGGGGGAGATGATGCTGCGGCGCTGCTTGACGAACTCAAAGGCCTCGTCCAGCTTCACGCGGTTGGTGCGCATGAGGTAGGCGAGGCAGATGGTGGCAGAGCGGGAGATGCCGGCCTGACAATGCACGAACACGCGGCCCCCGTTGTTTCTCACCGAATCTGGTTGGAGAGAAAAAAAACCATAGAAGAAAATTAGAATCACCGCAAAACAGCCAAAGGTGATTACACACAAATGGATCAGGCTACATTATTAACAGGAAACGAGGACAAAAACGCCTTTGCAGCACTTTCAGTTTCTTTTTAAATGCGCTCATTAGCAAACAGGAACACAGTTAATAGCTTTGCAGGGTGTGAACCAGTGGGGGTTACTCCCAAAGGAGGCGTAATGAATGGACAAAAGAGGGGAACAGACCCCTGCTGGGGGTATTGAAGTGGCAGGAAGGCTGACAGTGAGTGAAGAGAAATTGCCCTTTGTTCAGTCAGAACAAAAAGAGCTATGAAGGCGGGGATCTATTCAAGCACAGCCAGCCCCAAACTGCAAAACTAGTTTGGGGCTGCCGCTTTGCGATTCATTATTTAAAAAAAAAGGACATCCCTCTTTCTACGCCTCAGGGGTGGCAGTGATGTAACCGCCATTGTGCTGGAGTAGGGAGCCAGCTGGTTGGGTTTTGGAGGGAACTTTTGAAGATTTCAAATCAAGCGAATCAAGGGGGAAAGAAAAGGGAGGGAACAGAGGTTGGGGCAGGCTGGGAGTTTGTAGTGCTAACAACTCAGGAACTAGTTAGCAAAACCTGCACTCACCAATAAACTCTATCGCCTCGTTGAACCAGGAGCTGATGTCGGCCTTATGGTTGTCCTCCACCGGGATGCTTTTGTACAGAAAGGAGTCCTCGAAGTGGTTGGGACAGTTGGAGGAGACGTTGATCAGGGCGGTGATGCCGAGCATGTCCAGCATGTCTTTTCTGGAAGCGTGGTAAGCACTGCCAAGATACAGGAACGGCAGGATCTCCACAGGACCACCCTGAATTAGAACAGAGAAAATAAGCAAACCATAAGTCATCTCCAAAACAGTAAAACAGGAAGTAGGAGAGAAGGGAGGATGAGAATTTTTTATTTTTTTTTAAAGTGCAAACCTGATCATATAGAGGTGTGTTGCAGGGACTGCAGTTTGGGTCTGCACTCTCTGGATTTCTGGCACTCAGTGATAAGCTGAGCCCTTGAGGAGGGGAAGCTTTGGTGCACATCTCTGGATACTCAGAGGAAAAACTGTCAAATCCACCTGGAAATATAGAACAAAACACATTATTAAAAATCTGAAGCTTAGCACAAAAGGCACATGCTTTTATTTATGAGTGACAACTGTTCATGCAGGCTATTTTCGAGCTCTGTTTACAACAGGAGCAGCTGGTAAGGTGACAGCTGCACTTCGTAACAGGAAAGCGCCTAAATGTGTTTCTAACCAGCAACATTTTCTTACCTTGGAGAATAAACACGCTGATTCCACAGGGGCTGCGGCAGAGCGCATTAACAGCCAGCATCAGCGTCCCGTCCTTCTTAGCCTGGCCCAGGTCCGTGCTCCGTTCGTCCAGCAGCACCACGGACTGGTACTCCCCGGACAGGAGCCGGTTCCTGGTGTCCTCGTTGGGCACGATGTGCTCCAGCCCCAGTCCGCCTCTGGCCCTCCTCCGGACTATGGTGCTAAAACGCACATTGGTGGAGCCGGAGATGTGAGAGGCGTTGAAGGAGAGGAAGGAGCGGCAGTCCAGCACCAGGCAGCCCGGGACGTCGCCCTCCATTAGAGACCGGAGGGACGCGCAGTTGATGGTGGGAACTTCCATTATCACCATAGTAGGACAGCGGGATATGAGTGTCAAATCCAAATACATATAGGTTCAACGGCAGAAATATTCAAGCTCAAAGTTACAGAAATATTATTCTGTTCTTTGGAGTGAGTCCTTTGTTCCGGTTAGTTTCTATGTAAAAAAGAAAAGAAAGAAAAAGACGGTAAAGCTCGAAAGAAAGAAAGGGGGAAAAAAAAGTTTTAAAGTTGACTTTGGTGTTCCGATTCTTCCTTGAGTAGTTCCGGGTAGCTTAGTTCCTTATTGACCGAGATTAAATACTTAACGTTTCAAAGTCAGACTTCTGCCTCAGAGCCGTATGAAGCTGTTTATATATGAGCCGAGTCCATGAATGAGAAGCACTGACGTCAGAGCGCCGCCTCTCTGGGCGTCCCGCCAACCGCGCGGACGTCATCATGATGGTTCTAAAGTGCAGGAGGGCACAACAACTAGGGCTCGCGCACATGCGCGATAATTCTACATGAATGTACTGCACTTACGCGGGCACGCGGAGATTCCTCTCTCTCTCTCTTTTGTTTTTGTTTTTGTTTTTGTTTACCTTCTCTGTGACAAATGACACGCAATATATAGCAATATATTTAAGAAACATTGGATTTCAATTGAATTATGTAAATGGTGTCATTTTTGCTTAATTTCGGGTTGTTGCTTTTGTTATTTTTCCCACCTTGACATTCAATGGTGAATCTTAACCACTGCTGAGATTATTATGTATCTCGCATGTTCATGTTTTTATTTATCTCTTTGGGTTTTCAATCATCTATGTAGTGACTAGTATTTCACTGTAATCCCAGAGGAGTTATGTCTCAATTTGTTGTATGGCAGTATGCAAAGAATTGTCAAATAAACTGACTAAGGTTTAAATGTTCATTTAAGACGTAGAGTGTGTTCTTTTTAGTTAATTTTTCTACATAAAATTTGCATTGAACTTTGGCTAATTTCTTATTTTTACACTTAGACTGTAGATAATTTTTTTTTCTGAATATCAGTTACTCCTGGTTTTTATGTGTTTAAAATATTGTTTCTTTAAAAAATATATTTATTATTTTTGATACAATTAAGTTCCCATGTGTATATTAAATGTTAACAGTATAGGAAAACCAGTTACATACTCCACATGTAGGTCTAATTATGATGTAATTTGTTTTTCTAGAATAATGATTAATTAAACACAAATCTTAACTACAATATCAGTTATATTATATTATATTATATTATATTATATTATATTATATTATATTATATTATATTATATTATATTATATTATATTATATTATAAAGGTACCAATATTTACAATGAATTACATTTTATCAGATTAAAAAGAAAATGAATATTCATGTTTGTTTCAGTGCATTTATAATCTAGATTATTTGTTTACAACATATTATCATTTACAATATCTGTCTCAATTTATCTGTCTCAATTTATGTGTTCATTTAATTTGATGATCTGTCAGCAAATAAGGAATTTGCCAAACTTTCCATGATGTTTAGTATTTAATTGGATTCCTATTTTGCCTCTTCAGTAGAGAGTTGACAAATAACAAGATAATAAGTAAATATCTGGCATGGGTGCCATAAAAGTTTATTCTTTGTTTTTATTAGTCTGTGGTACATAGTGTTCAATGCGGCGAGAACGAAGGCTAACCATAAAAGTTAATCACGGTATAGAAATCTGAAGTCCAGTAAATTTCCAGGTGCCGAGAAACAAAACACTGGTATACCAGGAAGGCAATGACAGATGGAGGTCTTGACCTCGTAGTTTTGTTTTGTAAAAATGGATATGTGGGGTATTTCTTTGTTTTCCCAGAGAGACGAGAGAAAACATATTTTGAATGAAAAAAGAAAACATGATTTCAATCGGTGTGGGAAACCCTTTTTATTTTCTGGTGTGGTTTGCTGACTCAGACTATGGCAACACTCATGTCTTAAAATGCAGAAGCAGGATGATTGTTGACCTGTTGACAAGGCGGGCATGTTGCCTTTTGTCCTCAAACAAAAGTTTGCAAAAGAAAAAGGAAAGAAAGATTATGCTGCCAAGCAAACACCTAAATAGGACAGTTGTTTCCAGCTTCGAAATTCTATGTCTTTTAGCTAAAGCTAAAGTTACCAAGCAGGGCCATAATGTCATTCATACTTTACTACAACATGAAAGTGTGGAATACACATGTGTGCTGGTTTGGCCCTCTGTTTATTCAAGCAAAAAGGAAAATGGATTTGTTATGGTACAGAGGAAGAGGGGGAGCGTCGGCCCACTGAACAGAAAGTCAACCAACCACAGCCAAGTGTAAAAACTCTCTGGCAGGTTAAACCTCACACTCTCGTGAGATGAGTCAACTGTGAGGCACATGCTACAAAGCAAGAATGTTACACGCTCTACAGGGAGGAGGGCCCGAGATCTACTGAAAACAGTTTGTACCCAAACATTTTGTTCTAACGGCCAACGCAAAACCCCCCAGAATCAGGAAGAGTACAGCGAGAGAGTTATGACTTGGAGTGAACATATAATGCAAAACCAAACTGTGTTTTTGCAAACTGTGTCAGTATTACATTGTTTTTTCAGTGAGGTACAGAACATGCTTTCTTTTTTTTTATACAATAAGTTTACTGAACCATACACATCTGTCAGATTATTGGTCCTGTCTTGACTTTATTCTTTTATTTTTGTAAATGTTGAAACACAAAACGGTGCATAAGTTTTTACTGTGTGTCTGGATACTGAAACTAAGCTCTGAAAACTGAACCTGTGTTGTCACTGTGCTTTTGGTTCTCTTAGCTGTGGCTTGTAACCAACTAGAGACCAGAAAGGGAAGTGAAAAAGTGGATGACGGAGAGGCATTTCCTGCAGTCCAGCCTAGCTGTCACTTGCTGTCATCCCCTGCCTGTTTACTGTCATTGTAGCTACAGGCAACAGTTGAGACATCACTGGGAAAACACAGGGCATGTACTGCCTGCTAAGTTTTAATAACAGACTTGTAAATTTGGGACACCTATATTCTTTGTTTCCTTGTTGTGGCAAAAATAACACTTTCTGCTGAGTTTATGGATTTTTTTTGCTACGACATATGCAATTTTCAAACACAGCGTGTCATTTCCTGGACAGCAACATTGGTCACTAAAGCCAGAAACCAAAATATACATTGTCCACAATACAATATTACTAAACCTCTAGCCTTAGTTTCTTAGTAGCTTTAATTGTGTTTGTTTCTGCTAGACTGTGAATCTGGACTTGGGTAGAACTGGCCCAAGGCAAAAGCAAACAAAGCAGTTGCTTGTCTCCCCAAAACAAACAGGGAGCCTCCAAAACTGTCATACAGGCCAGGTATAGGCAATGCATTTAATTATTTATTTGTTTATACAATTGATACTCATAACTGTTCAAAACAAACTTTGGTTGTTTCGTATCTTGCCATCTGTACCAGCGTAAAAAAATGTTTTATGCCGATCGCAACTTGAGGAAATGCATCAGAAAAAAAGTTATCACAGCTGTTCATGGCGTTACAATACATATGTGTGAAGGGGATGTGTCACTTGCTGTCGTACAATGGTCCAAAAAAACCATTTGAAAAACATTCGTTTGGATCCAAACACATTTACAATAAAATATTATGATCGCTTCATGAAAGAATCCATTCCACTCGATTGGTACTGGAATATGCATACTGCTAAAAGGTTTTGGGGTTACTAAACTAAGAATTCTGTCATCAAATAATCTGTTTTAGTGTTGATTGCAGTTTCTACACCTGTGTGTAAACATTGGGTTTAAATGTCTTTGCTAAGACCAATGAGGAAAATTTACTGCAATCACAAAACTCAGAACTGAAATGGTGCAAATTTTAGTGGAATGCCATAGAAACTGTGAGAAAAAAACATTACGTCCAGCCACAACAAGTGATTTCCTACTGAAACCACAGCTTGTGTGAGGAGGAACTGAAATAACCAGCTTTACCATACTGGGCAGCACACTGTGGGCTAACAAGTCATTACCCAACAACAATAATAATTCAGCTACACGTTGAACATAAATTCTCCTTTAGTTTAAGAATGGTTTAATGTTTTCACAAAGTTTAAAGACTTATTTTATAGCATGTGTTGTTAGCTGAAAAAGTTTCTATTTGTTTCCTGTTTTAAAGATACATGGTCATTTTCAACTGGGTACTGTTGACATTTTCCCTGCAAATATACTGTTTGCTCCGCAGTGTTCGGTACTGACGTTAGGTTTTCCTTTTGTTTAAGTTTCAGTATTTGATTTTTGTATTTTTTTATTTATTTAAAGATTTCAAGGTTTTCTTTAAATTTCTTTATTTCATTTATAGAATACTAGACATTTAAAGTACTGTTTGAGGTTTGTAACTGTTATCCCAAAATCCCCACAAATTTCGAAAGTGATATAACGAGTTACGCTGGTTGAATAATAGCCTATATATTATTTTGAATTAAATTTATTGCGCTTTATTTCTTTAAAATATTAATTGAGAAGACGCTGAAGTCATTTTTACTTAAAATATACCTGTCCCAAACGCCGAAAGCGATAGTATCTGCCGAAAACCTTCTTTGAAATACAGCTGTATTAACTTTATCAGCGGTTTGTGAAGTTTGAGTCGAAGCAACCATAGCAACGATCACACATTGATGACGCACGCGCGGAGGAAACAGAATCACAGCAAATAGGAAGTAGCTCTCAGCCAATCAGGTTTTGCAAAGCGTCCTAAGCTGACGTTACACCGGTTCAGATATACAGCCGGTTTCGCTGAAGAAAGCTGAAAAAATCCGCCTGCTTTTTAAATAATTGTTCACTAATTTCCCCTTCAAACGCCCAAGCATCATGCCTTTCGATGTTAGGAGGTGAGTAGGGAGCTTTTGCTTGCGTGGGTTTAGTTTTGAAAGGACTGTGTTGATGTTTGCAATCTGAGGATCCTTGAAAATGAATTAACGGTTGAATGCATCACCGCACATACAGAAAAGGCCATTTCAGTTGTCCTTTTTGCGTGTGCGAGTAAAATAATTGTGGCCCTATATTTTATTTTCGACTCCAACGAGTGATGCTCAGGTATGCTGCAAGAGGTTTTCTGTTGATTGTTGCCTGCGCATGTGCAGATTTCCTCATCCAGCTGAAAGATATGAAACCGGTTTCAATAGCTGTGTAAACACAAAGTAAACAACAAAGTTGTGTCATGTCTCTGTCATACTTGCTCCATAACACCAATGAGAACCATCACTGACAAGTTAACATTGCATCCAGCTAATCTTGTGTTACTTGGGCAACAGCTAATAGTCACACTCATTGTAAAGTGGAATCTGTGGAAGCTGTCAATGCCACACCCTATTTAAAACACAATACAGGATATTTGCTTTTTGCCACCCTTTACAAACTCAGTAAAAGATACCTTTCTCAGTGGATATTATTTTTGCAGCTCGCACTAGTGTAAATACCAAAAACTCATTATCAGAATTTATTTACACCTCTCTACCCTATATTTATAGTATAATGGTACATATATACACCCATTTAGTAGTAGTTATCCAAAAGCACAATTATTGTGTAAAGTGTTCCCTTTTGAGCCACATGTATGTTAAACAAATGCGTAATTGGTTTGTCAGGCCATAGTCAGGTTGTTGTAGTTGGGAGATAAGTATACATCTTGCAGCTTACAAATTTTTCAGGACTATTATTTTTTAAAATAAGAGTAATAGGAGGTGCTCCTTTAGTTTCCAGGCTACGACAAGTGTGTTTTTTGACCATAAATGATTTTAGGGAGTCAAAATCATTGCTACTCTGTCCTCTGGTAACTCATTAAATAAACTCTAAAAGGAATGGATACCATGAGAGAAAAAATTAAAAATCTTTGAAACTGTAACTTTTAAAACCTTTGTGTACTTTCACACACAATTTGTACAGATTTAGTACAAATGTGTGAATTAAGTATGTGGACAGTCTCTTGCTCATTTTAGCTCTATGACTATTTGACAAATTGGTAATCGTCTACAGTTTATATAACTGATGACCTGTTCTCATTTTCAGCCACATCACAGTTTCGTTGTGATTAGTTTACTGGACATCGCTTCAGAAAAGGAACGCATTAGGCTGATGTGGGAGGAGTTTATGGGATATTCGGTTCAAACTGAGTGTAATTTTGACCAAGAGCTTGTATTGCAACAACTGGAAATGTCTTTATTGACTAACAGACTAACTGTTTCGAGGTGTTGCTTGCGCCACACATACGCGGTGTAGTCATATGTGTGAGAGAGTATCTATGTTTCATTACTGTATTTTACACCATACAGGCGGGTAACTTTCATTCCCAAAAGTCCATATCGTGGTTTGATTAAGCACACAATGAGACATATAACTGATGCTATTCGAGATTTGACTCTGACTGACCGCTGGTATCCCAAGCTACAAAATAAAATATACAATTCTGCTTATCCTTACAATGCTATATGTTGTATATGTGGTTGTCAAAGCCACAAAGTTTAAGAAATTAAAAATCAAAGGCGATCTTTGACATTTAATTGAGAGATAACCATAAACAGACTGATATCTGCTTGTACTGGAGTAGGAATAAAGGTACACATAAAAATAGTCAAGGTAATTAGACATAAGGCATGACTAATATTTTTTCAAGTAGTCAAGAATGTCAAAAATAAGAATCCCAGAAGAGATGCAAATTACATTCATCAGTATTTACAAAATCCGAAAATAAGGCTACCAGGAAGCAGCTGTCCTCTAGTTTAATTTTATGCCTGAAATCATTACCGGATGGTTGAGAAGTACAAAGTGTCAAGAGCTCATAATCATCATCAAGGCACTTGAATCTTGATCGCAAGAAATACTTTTATGTTGAAGCTAATTAAGGGAAGTTGGTGCTGAATTAGCATATAGCGTCAGCGGACACATTTAACACGCTTCGACACCAACAGTGCTATTCTCAGGGGACTGATAATGTAATGCTGGCATGGTGTATAATGTGCGCCGATATGCTGCCATCTGAATATCTATTTTGTCACGTTTACCAGGCAAATTTGAGCATTATATGAGAAGAGCTGCAATGTTTAAAGTTCATGTAACACCAAAAGACCATGTCTTTTCTAAGAAATAAAGCACAAATACGTGCATCTCAGACTAAGTCATTACTGGCCTTTAAAGTGAATTAATAAAGAAGTAACTATTAAATTGAAACTGTTTTTTTTTTTTTTTTTTTTTTACATTTTGTCCCTACTTATTAAGGCCAACTGACAGGGATGCAGAATGCATGAGAACACTTTAAGAGAGACAATATTGTACTTTGCATTTCTTTACTTCCAACTCTCGCAAGGTTTCCCCCTGTGTATTATAAGCCTGGCGGGCCACCAGGCTTCACTTCTGCCCCCACCTGGTTAGGCATAGCTTATTTATTTAAATATTTTTAAAATATTTGTATTTTTTAAGACTTTATAGTTGGTGTTCATGTGTTAATCTTGCAATCTTTCAATAGCACACAATTATCAAGTGATATATTTAAATTCCCTGTCAACTTTGAACATTTTTTAACTCAAACGGGCTGCTGGATGAATGACTGCCCTGGCATCCAACCACCGGGCTCTGCAGGTTTCCCGGGGAAAACCTTGTTGCTAGATTTTATTTGTTCTACTTTGAAACCCATTTAAAAACATCTTGGGTAGCACTAAAGAAACTGTGTTGTCTAACTTGAAATATTCCTACAATTTATGTTTGGACTTGCAGTTAACTACTATCACAGCATGAAATATATGTACATTGTACATTTGTTAAATTTGACTAGGTTTATTTAATTATAAAAAGTTTTTTCCCAGGTGTGAATCTGTAAAAAAAACAACAAAAAAACCAGGACAAAATAAAATTGTAATTTTTCTCTGATCAGGAGGCTTTCCATTAAATTTAGTTGCTGCTTCTTCTAAACCTTTGCTTAACAATAAGCGTATTGTGTTTATTTAACACTACTAACTGTAATAATTAACATGGTCTTTTTTGCAGCAGTAGAAATGTTTTGCAATTAAAATAATATATAGTCCATTTTACACATTTCTGTTTCTTTTAAATATAACAATATTTTTAGTTTAGTATTTATTTTTAAAACAATCTCACGGTGACACGTCCTACCAGCTCATGCCTAATTGTGATATTTAAATCCCAAATAATGGAGCGACTCAACCTGTTGATTATCTAAGGGCTTTTCCTTTAAAGTTTAATAGACTGTTAACTTGTGTCATCTGTTGACAGAAGGGATGTTTGGCTTGAGCTCAGCTGATGATGGTGCTATGTGTTTGTCAAAGTGATGATTAGATCACTGTGCCTTTAGAGCTTCCGTGAGAATGCTAGGTGTTTTTTTTTTCTTCTTCTTTAAGTTTAAATAATCCTCTTATATTGTCCGTGACGGCTGCCTCATCCTTTGACGTACACCTTCAGCACACAGAGAGCTGAAGTCACACCGTGCAATGAGGCCATCATACTATGTGACAACCTTAAGTGTCCATTTATGTGTAACTAAAGGAGAGGATGAACTAGTGACTAAGAGTGACTCATACTCAAGATGAGGTTTATTTAGTAAGACCTTTTCCTTGAAAAGCGGCCTCGCGCTTTCTTTTTAGCACTTTTAACCGAGTGATGCTGGTACGCCGTGTCCTTACCTTTGACAAAACATGTCGGTCTCCTCACGGATTCAGCCGTGACATGTCGCAAAGGAAACGCTGTTGACTGTAACTCAGGAAAATACAAACGTCAGCCAGAGGTTAGTACGAAGTCAGAGATTTCACCCACATGTGAACCACTGAGGATCTGTCACCGCAGCTTTTGCATCATGGTTTAGATGCATTGGCAGTGTGGAGCCGAAGCTTACTGTAAATGTGCTTGGGTGTACAGGTAGTTTTAATTTAGAATGGAGAAGAAGAATGAGTTACGATAAATGAAGTCTGTGGTTAACTGGTAATGTCAGAAGTCACTTTAATTGCAGTGTGTGATGGGAAAGGTCTGATCTAATAAATTACTGATTATTGATGATGGTGTAATGTTTTAGAGGAACCTTGTTCAATGTTTCAGTGTCTTTTGGTAAGGCACCAATTGACCAAAAACGGGCTCAATACATGTAGAACGGAGAGATGCAGGATAGAAAATCTGGAACGATGGCAAAAATGCAAACATAACTTTAAATTTAACATATTTCCCAGTGAATAACAGTAGTTGGATTTTTAATTTCTCCTCTGGATGTGGTTGAACAGCTGAGACAGTTCCACACCGATGTGTCGCTGAATTCAAAGCGGATTCATGTCACCTTGTGGATGATGTATTATCAGTGAAGGTTTGCTCACATTAACCATGTGAAAAATAAAACACACAAACACACGTGTGAACGCTGGGAAATTCTCAAGTCATGACGGCTTTGATTCTTTATCTCTTAATGCCAAATAATAATAAAAAAAAGTCACAAAGCAATTTAATTCAAGTCTTCAAACAACAAGAAAACGCATGGACAATATGTTATGTGGCCTTTTATTAAAAGAGCTTTAATTTAAAAAAAAAAAAAACTGCATAGTGGAAAATTTAGTGCTTCAGCAAAACTGTAAGTTGTTAAAACTCTGCTACAACTTCATGCCAACACATATGTCTAAACAACCTTAGTTCAGCACCAGAACTGAACAGATGTGCCTGAATTCTTCATGAAACGGTTTACATAATTCACCTCAGCACCAAAGTTAAAAGGCTGATTTAAATACATTTTAAGGTGACGGGTTTCACACTCGTCTCTTGGCCTTAAGTCCAAATTCGTCCTTTATTCAACACATGTATTAGCACGCTATCAAAACTCTCTTTATCTTTTGGAGAACACATGCGGCTTCCTGGCCTTCAACGGTGGATTTTCAAGGTTTCCACGTTGAGTGTCGCATGTGAACTCAGCCCAGTTCCCTCTTTCAGAGATAAACAGGTGCGTTGTCCGACCTCTGGGTTGGCAATATTTGCATTTAGACGTTTTCCACTTCGAAATTTTTGCATAGCAACGGTGAAATGGCATATTTTACAACAATGTTGATGTGACGTTTACATTCTTTTATGTAGTAATGGTAAAGCTCATGTAGACTCCTGAACTACTGAATAATAGAAAATTCTGTGGTTCTGTTTTTTTTAAAATATTTTTATCCTTTCAGACTGCAAGTAGTCTAGTTACTTTCTTTAACATTTGGAAACTTTGTTTTTGTTTAATTTTAGACGCGTGATGCTGTACCTGCTAAAAGCTGTTACCTTTTAAGTGTATCTTGTTTGTAAATATATTCGGCGCGTCCACGGCGCATCGGTCCGAGGCTATTTACAGCTCACATGGAGCGTCGAGACTCTACCCCAGGTGTCCAGTGCCCGGATGAGTGCGATTTTGTTTCCTCGCTCCGGTTTTAATTTAGCTCTGGGAAGACGCTTGCTAAAGATACCCACGTCTGCATGCAGATGCTGTTACAGCGAAAGGAGACGGCCTTTACGTTTGCAGCGGCGACTCGGCAGCAGTCATTTGTCTGGTTTGTTGCGTTGCTGTCATTGCTCGGGGTCAGGCCCTTAAACTGTCCTCACTTGCAGCCATGTTTTTTTTTTTTTTTTTAAAGAAATTTCTCAAAATCTTGAGTATCAGCGCGATAAGGCAACACATTTTTTAATGAAAATGTACAAAATTTGCTAGCATTGCACTTTGCTCGCCAATTGCAGTTGAAGAGCCACAGTGTAGGAGCTCTGTTTTTATGTGTTGTGTTACTGATTGCTACGTATAACATTCTGAGTAATCAACATAACGGGTAATCTAAACAGCTGCCCGACTGAGACAAAATGAGAGAAGAAGAAAAAAGCGAACTGTTTTTTTTTTTTTTTTCTTTTTCTCCCCGTTTCATCATAATGTAATTAGGAGTCTGAGCAGGAAATGACAAGGTTTTTGTTGAGGTTAGGAAAATCCAGAATCCTCTACTATCATCTACCCCCCACTATTCGGAGAAAGTCAAATCCCTTTTCTCATTTGACTTTGAAACTAGTAGGATGTCCCAAGTTTTTAGTCTCGATACCGATATGACTCATTCAAGATTGTTGCAACTGAACTTGCAGCAGCAGGCCCTTACGATGTTTCTAAAACTCAACTATTCTAAGAAAGTCCATAATATTCTAACAACTAAAGCAACTGTTGATTTGTCTTTTAACTCTAAAGGTTTGACTCAACACGTACAACCACTGTCTTCGAGAAACCCATGTTTTGCTCGTGATGTTTTAATGTGAAGTAGTTTGCTGAAGTGGTACCTTGGGTTAATTCCCCCCCCTCCCCCCCACCTGTGAACAAAGCCAGAGGAAGGTGTGCAACTCTGGACCTAAAACCAGATCAGTAACGATCAACTGAATTTAAATGTATATCCCTCTGGCCGTAACACCGTTACTTTCCACCTTTCAGTTGTCTCAGGAACTCATGAAATGAAACAGAATTTCCTCGGCACATTACGGCTCGACAGTCACAAAGTCGTTTTAGTTTGGACAACGATGAGCCGCTGAGATCCCCGCAACCTCCTGTCTACTCTGTCTGCCTCCTGCATCCTGTTCAGTTGCTTATTGGCACCAAGTGGGCAGAATAAGGTGTCAGAACTATGATTTCATATCTTGTGGCCTGGGGATTGGAGGGGGGGAGACAAAAAAGAAGTGAAAGCACAGGCGAAAATAAGAGCAACAGCCAAGTCCTTGGTGGACAGGAAGCCCTCCCTCTTACACTTCCTCTCCGCCCTGCATTGCATCAGCTGGGATCACTTCTCTGGCCGCTGACAGTGGAAGAAATGTGGACAGATGTGTCTGTTTTAGAGGGAGAAGAGGAAAGAGGGAGCGTGAGAAGGGAGGGTGGGTACGTGGGTGGGGTGTGTGCAGCCGGGGATGGAGTTTGAGTCTGAACGCGTTTCACTGCCCAAAAAGGACATGTGCTGGAACTCCTGGATGGGAATAGTTTCTGGCTTGTGTTGCAGATTTTTATTTATTTACTTTTTTTTTTTTATTCTCCAAATGGGAAGCAGTATGTCACAAGAGGATCAGGCGAAAATGATTTCAACCAAAATGTTGTGCTTTGTATTTTCATAAAAAGATGCAACAGTGAACCTAAAGCTGAAGCTATGGAAGATAAAAACCCTATTGCTTAATTTACCAAATACTTTCTTGCATCTTTGTGCTTGGCTCTCTGTGGCATAGATCGTAATATAAGGGCACCCTTACCGAGGAGGCCCATTTCAAAAGGTTGACGTTTTTCCAGTCTTAGCTGGCGGTCGGAGTCCGTTACGTGTGATGGCGATGGTCCAGAGCTAACATTCCACCTCTCCTCTGTAATATTGCACTGCAAAATGGGTACAGAAAGTGCTGCTTTTCTCAGCACGTACTGTTTACTTTGGCAAAGTTCTTTTTTTCTCACTCCCCTTTCCCTGTTTTGTTTCTCTTTTTTTTTTCTCTTAGATTTGATATCTACAGGAAAGTGCCAAAAGATCTCACCCAGCCAACCTACACAGGAGCTTTCAGTGAGTAGGCCTCCATGCAGATATCTAAAGTGCTTGATTTTTATGTAGAATATGTTGATTTATGTATATATATATTTATATATGAAACCATCTGCCCACATTTGTACCTGGTATGAAAGTATTCACATCCCTTGATCTTTTTTTTTGATTGTTTTTGTCACATTACAACATCTATTGTTTTCTATTGGGATTTTGCACGAGAGTCTAACACAAAGTGCATGATTGTAAAGTAAAAGAAAAGATAAAAATCTAAAAGAAAAGGTGTCCTGCATTTGTATTTGGACCCTGAGCTGATACTTTTTAGAATAGCATTGTTCTAAAAAGTTTAGAAGTTTGCAAATTTAAAATATGCCTATCTTATTCTTTGCAAAGTAGCTCAAGCTCAGATAGATCGGATAGAGTGAGTGAGCCATAATTTTTTTTCTTTCAAAATAATCCTTTAATTATCTCTTCACATCAGTGTTGACCACCGTCCCCAAAGTATGATGGTGCCATCACCATGTTTTATTACTGTTATGGTGTTTTCTGACGCACACAATTTTGCATGATGCCAAAAAAGTTAAAATAATCTCTCCTCAAACGCTGCTCTTTCTTCCATATGTTTGTTGTATCCACTATTTGTCTTTCTTCTCGTTACTGTTTTATAAATACCAGCAATGCAGAGTGCTTGACCAATAGCTCTTAGAGATATTATTTTATTACCGAACATGGTTTTAAACTAACCTGTTGCGATTGTCTGTTGTGTTCCTTGGTCTTCATCATGTTGTGTGTTCACTCATGCTCTCTAACACACCTCTCAGTTATTCATCCACCGGCAAATTCACACATTGTAGCAACAAGGCAGTTCAAAGTGCTTTATAAAAGTGCATCATAAAAACACAAAAAATTAACAGTTGACAGATTACATTTATCCAAGTTAATTAAAAAAATAAATTACATTCAAGTTCATTGTTGATTCAGAGTAAATGTCCAAATAAAAATGCCTTCCAAACTTTTCGGAATTTTAATACATGAAAAAGAAAATGTATATCTTCACAATAAAGTAAAACGTTGTGTTGGCCAATCAAATAAAATCATAATAAAACTCCTTGAAGTTTTTGTCTGTAATGTGTGTGAGGGTTCAAAACGTTATATTGCTTTTGCAAGATATCGTGTGCATTTTGCACAGAGTGGTTTAACGTGATGTCTGTGGAGCTGGGATCGCTTGGAGTGAACTCAGTTTTTAAGAGGTCAAAACTTTGACCTCTTTGTTTTGCTTCTCCACTCAGTCAATTCCACAGCGTAAGACTGTATCAGCTGGAAGGACGCTCCTTTCTGTAATGTGTCGCCTTCAGGCAACTGATGACGCTTACTGTCACGTGGCGGCTGAATGAGTCATTTGGTGGACTTGGCTGTGATCTTTCTGTTAAACCTAAATTGTTGCACATAAGAAAGCAAAACGACTCTTAATGACTATCCTCTACAATTTAGATGTTTGAAATGTATGACCTGAATTTCTTATGTTTTGCAATGAAATGACTGAATTGTGTTGTCATGTTATATCAGCCAATGCATAAGTAAAGCGAGTTTTAAAATTTATGTGTGACAAAAACATGGTAGTTATGTACAAATATTATTACATTTAAAAATTTTTCAGTATATATTTTTTATATATAGTCAATAAGGGCGTCCAGTTAATATCCTTATCAGGAAAGTCCTTAGTCAAATATGAGTGCTTGCCGTCATATAACAAAACCCCCCTGTGGTGAATCCCGTGTTGCTTACATAAGACATATTATTTTGAGACAAATTCATCACTATTTTGTTTCATTTTCACATTCATATCTAACCCAAGACGAACACTTAGTCACCTGTAATGCAGAGTACTTTGGTGTGATCAAACTTAAAATGTTTTGTGAGCAACATTAGGGGGGAAATTTGTCAATTGAACACTTAATGTGTGTTCTTAATAAAATGTTGAAAAAAGTGGGGAAAACATAGAATTGTAGATGCAGATTTGCTTAAATTGACTTAAAATGGAAAGAAATGAATGAAATTGTTTATTTACACAAATCTATAGACTCAAACTCAAATGTCTTTATACTCACAGCTTTTTTGACAAACTTTTTGCTGCTGTTCTTGAGTGCGTCTGTTGTTTTTAGGGTAAATAGGGTTCTATATGAAGAAACAGATGTGTTTAAATTTTGCCCTTCCTTTTCAATGACTTTCCTAACACACACCACCTGTGATCATCTTTATATTATTTTGCTAACAAGAGCTCGAGAATTGTTTTCCGTTATCAGACTTGGTGAAGACCTTTCAAAAGTTTTGTTGAATTTTTTTTCCCAGTACATGACCAACAGCAGCAATGTTATATATATATATATATATATATATATATATATATATATATATATATATATATATAAACAACTGGTTTACTTAGTTTAATGTATGAGAAACATCAAAGATGGTACAGTTTGACACAGAAAGATTATTCCCAACTAAAAACCACATGCTGCCATAAAGTGGTTGATCTTCTGTGGAGGTACAAGGTAGCTTCAATTAACACCAGTTTACCTAAAGCTCTGAAACACACACACACACACACACACACACACACACACACACACACACACACACACACACACACATTTGTGTGGTTATCTTTGTGGGTGGCTTTCCACTGACTTCCATTCATTTCAAGAGCCTAAACCTTATCCTAACCCTAACCATTACATATCTAACCCTAATCCTAACCAAAACTCAACTCACACCGTTGTCCTAAATCTAACCTCTGACCCAAAAACAGCATTTCCCCTTTTGGGGACCGAAGCCTGGTCCCCACAATGTAGTATGATGTCAGGACAATGGTCCCAACAAGGTATTACAAACAAACACACACACACACACTCAGACAAAAACCCAGAGGAAAGCCTTGCACTGTAACATCATCAAGTTTTCTAAAATATTATTAGTGCTCCATCTGTAAATACAGCCTCTGTTTATTTAAGGTTTTAATGTATATTCTCAAGTTTTTTAGTGTCACTTCCTGCCTCCAGATAGAGACTTTATTTGACAGTAGCTCTATAATACCAGCTGCACTGTACAGGAAGTATTCAGGATACCTTTGGACTTTGGATCTTTTTAGTGAAACAATAAAAGCTCAGTGGAAACACGGCACGCTGCCGAGCTTTTGAGGAAGAGTTTAATGGCGGCGCCTGCCAGCTGGTGCCTGTCTGATCAGCGCAGAGGTTTACCCACCCTGTGAACTGCGTAAATGTGGAATAATGCATGTTTCAGGACAACTAAGTATGCTGGGAATGATAATGATTGTGGACTTTCATTGCCTCAAGCACATGAGAAGTAATCAGTGGAAGATTGAGTGCTTCTTCTTGTTGGGTCATGTTTTTCTTTTCCCCTCCTTGTCATCAATAACTCATCATGCCGTCACAGATTACATTGATTATTCACCGCTCTGTAGGGTTACAATAGAGCCGATGACACATTTTTGGCGCCTCTCTCCTTTTTGTGTTTTGCTGGTCAGCTGATGAGAGCAGGAGTCTGAACAATGTATCATCCCCCAATAAAAAAAAATAAAAAAAATATGACAGCGGATAAACTGAGCTACCTTTGTAAACCGAGCACAGATTGTAGCAAATAATGTAAGAGAGAGGAAGGGAACTGGTTATGCATCAATTTCCACCAGAGAGAGAGGAAGTTCATGGAAGTCCTTCCTGCGGACGGTGGACTCCCTTCCTGTCTCCATCCACTGTCTGAGGGTGTGGGCCATGGACTCATTCAAATGTTAGAGAGCTGTTATTGTTTCATTCAAGACAGGGCAGCACATACTTTGACTTTTAAGCTAAGGCCAAACATTTGAAGCCTCTGTTTGTCTAAAACTGAGGCTCACGTTTCGTTAGGATTATGTTTTAAGGTATAGCTATGTTACAACAATGGATCTGTGTTTGTCTCGGCAGTTTTATTTTTGGAAGTATTGTCAAATTGTTTACCGTGGCTTTTTGTTTTTCGTGCATTGTTTGTTCTGTCTCAGCTTGTCCGTGCTGCAAGGACAAAATAAGCTAGTGTAACCCAGTGGTATGAGAATAAATGAGATTAAGCTTATGTTGGCTACCAGTACTGATGGATACCGAAGTTTTTTTTTTTGTTTTTTTTTGCTTGTTTTGTTACTTTTAAAAGTTCATGTTTTAAAACTGCTAAAATCTTCTGTTACAGTGTTCTTGCAGTTTAATGAGACTCCAGAGAAAGTCCTGGACTGACTACTATTTTCTCCTGTTGTTTTGGTGATAATGTAATGCTGTATTGCCCCTCGTCCACCTGTTGCTGGAAACCCTTTGACAGCTGGCTTAAAGAACACTGGTACACCCTTACTTTCCTTACAAGAAAAAAAAAAGGCTATTTGGAAATATTTCTAGTTATGAAAAAAACAGTATCAGTGGTTGTAAACCAGAGAAAACGACAGAATGATTAGAGTTTTGTCCGCCCGTATGGATCTTAGAGAAAGTATAGTAACCACTGGCATATTATATGAGGGGCATCAGAGTTGCGTCGGAAAGATGAAGATATCAATACAGGCCAGATTCTGAAAATATGAAGATGAGGGGGAAAAAAAAGAGGTGGCTGTGGTTAGAGAAATGGAGGATGTTAATGACATACAATCGTCCCAGAAAACTGCAGCTTGATACTTGTGTTAGACCAACTTCAAAAGTGCTGAATCGTGTCTCTTCGTGAACAAGCCCACAAGCAAGTTTAATCATGTGAAACGTAATTATATAAATACATACAGTACAACCTATTTGGTCAGTGTTATGGTTCAGTCTGTGTCTCATACAGGAGCATGTGTTTAGAGAAGTGCCTGGTTATTTATCGGGCTTACTGTCACGGCTCGGAAAATGTGTGTGATCTGACCTTTTGAACGAAAGCCAGTCATGGCAGGTTTTTGTAAATCTTTCGACTTGTCAGTGTTTCCACTGCCGCCCGGTTAAGCCCCAGTAGTAACTCTTTACTGTAGCCTGCAACAATCCCAGACAAACATGCAGCAGCTCTCCTTTGAAGCCAGGGCAAGAATTACTTCAAGTGTTTTGATGAACTTGAATTGGTAACCCATGTGTCATGGTGACACTCCCTTGTGTTTGCTGGCTAAACATTACCTTATGTAAAGCCTCTTCCGTCGGTGACGGGGTTTGGATGCAACGCCCTGCCAACCGCAGGGTCATGTGCTTGTGGAATCCTTGGAAACAGTTGCCACGTAAACGTGCCTCACCTGCCGACTGAGAATCTCGCCAGACAGGACAGACCACAGCTGCGCCGACACAGATCCATTACTTCCATATTCATCTCGGGAAACTCATGACAACCATTTTTTATGAGGCTCATTAGTTTGACACATGAAGTTGCTGCTTTCCCCCCTTTAAACTTTGTTTTTTTTATTGACTCAGTGTGCAAGCTGTTGATTTAGGGTTGAGATCCCTTATTTAGGCCACATTTGGGTTAAGTTTGTTTATGGAAAATGAGCCGCTTTGTAGCTCTCAATAAAGAATAGCGTGAGCTCACCTCTCTGAGAAAGAGGATGCTGTAATGGCTGCCTGGTGTGCTGGTATTCAACGGGTAATGAGTGTAGGATGGTCTTTAAAAACCTGCGTAATAACAGCTCTAAAACAGGCAGTAAATCCGCTGTTTAAGGGGGAAAAAATAAATTTATGACTGCTGTGAATTCATTTATGTCAATAGCTGAGGTCAGCCATTTCTAAAAACAACCTTATTACTCTGGCTCATTGGGGTTTGCATCATTCCTTCACAGGCTGGTGTAACTTGACATTAACGTGAAAAAAAAAAAAAAAAAAAAAAAAAAAAGCGACATGTGTTGAGAAGTGCTTCCTTGTCTCTCTTTTCCCACAGTATCCATCCTCTGCTGCGTCTTCATACTCTTCCTCTTCCTGTCCGAGCTGACGGGATTCATAGCCACTGAAATGTACGTAACATCCTGTGTCTGAGGCGAGTTAATAATGAATGCCGATTGCTGGCTGTCGTTGTTCTGTCCTTTGACCGACCGGCGCTGCGGCCAGGGCACAGAGACAATATCCCTCACAGGAAATTGGCTCGCATGCGTCAGCAGTGTGCAATGATGAGCTGACATTGAGAAGGTGTCACGAAAGGAAATTAGACGTAGATTAATTGTGTGCTGCTCCAGCAGGAGATGTGTGTTGAAATCATTGTGAAAATCCTTTGTATTTATTTTATTTTTTTTAATGAAAATCAACCCGTTTTCACTGTTGTGTATCTAACTTTGTCTCTCTTTTTTTTTCTCTCCCTCCCCTTGTAGTGTAAATGAATTGTATGTGGATGACCCTGATAAAGACAGTGGTGGGAAGATAGATGTGAGTTTAAACATCAGTTTGCCAAACTTACACTGTGATTGTGAGTATTTACAAATTCACACCTCTCTATTTCTCTGCATTATCCTCTCTGCTGGTACGCTTTTTCTCTCACGTTGATAAAAACGTTTTATCTGGGTCTTTTTCTTTTCATTTTATGGAGCAATGAGTATAACATTGTGTTGCCAGAAAAAGCTATCTGTACTCACCAGAGGCATGGATGTCTTAGTTTCTGATGCATTTGAGCTGATGTTTTCTCTAGGATGCAAGCATTGCTCAGTAACTGTCTCTGTCGGCGAAGATTGTACACAGACATGCACGCAATCTCCTCTAAAGATGGAGCTACACGGGCCAACCTTCAAAACCAAAGAACAATTTACCAGCCGTGAAACATGCTGGTCGTGGCGTCATGCTGTGGGTCTGTTTCACCGCTAGAGAGGACCAGCTCTAAATTCCTTAACTTTACTTTAATGAGGCAGAGATCAAAACTTGGACACCGGACAATGATCCCAAACGCATAAAAACAAGCTTTGGAGTGCTTAGGGTAATGTTTCGCTTTTTTAGAGTGAACTGGCCTGGAAGCCTATTGAAATTTGAAACCTATACTTTCGAGTCAGGCTTATGCCAAAAAAAGCAAACGATATAAATTATAAGGATATAATTTCTACTGAAGCAACTGTTGAATATGCAGCCTGGCCTGATCTAGAGGCTTGTTAGTGGCTCAGGAAAAGCGTGTTTTCCATGCCATATTTCCTGTGATGAAATATCAGGATTGATTTTTTTTTTTTTCTCATGAAAATAAAGTTGTAAGAATGCAGTCGAACCAATACAAGAATGAAGCCTTAATACTGCTAGAATAAAGTCGTAATATTAGAAGAATGAAGTAATAATTTTTAAGAACTCCAACATGAAGAATTAAGTAATTTATTATCCAACCTTTTTTTTTTTGTCATTGAAACAATTTTATTCTCATAATTTTAAGATGTCCTGATAAAATTGTGTCTTTAATTCTGCTAATATTATGATTATGTTCTCATAATTAAGCAAAATTATATCATGGCCAAACCATAATGCTCTGCTGTACAACTCAGTGGATGATTGAGATAACATCCACTTTTTAAAAATATTTCCTGGAATTTATATTTTATCTTTTGGAAAATAAAGCGAGAGAGAAAAAAAAAATCTATTTAAATCGGATCTGGCATAAGAAGTTCAGCCCTGGCACGTAATATTGTGACCTGCGTAGATTTGAAAATCCACAATAAAATCAAACCCGTGAACCAAATTCTGAAACGAAGGCATCTATGTATCCGGTGAGCCTCTAACCGGTGCTGTGTGTACATTTTTAGCTGCCTAATTGAAGCGTTGTGGTGGTCTCGTTTGATCCGAGGCCCGTTTCAGTTTAAAATCTGTTGCTGCTCCGCTTTGATCCGCGTTTGACTCGAAGTTGCCTCAGCCTGCTGCTCTCTGACGCCAGAGAAGTGGGCGGGCAGCGGAGCCGAAGCGTGCCAGCATAAAAGGGGAGTCACTTCACATTCGCTCATCATGACTCCCCTCAGAAACTATGCCCATCACCGAACGCCGACATATCAGCGAGGCTCAGGCAGGGCAGAAAACTCCCAAATCGGTTCAAGATTTCCCCCTCCGCCCCCCAAAAGATGGCAGCTCTAATAAGTGCTTGAATCCTGGTTTCTGTTATCGAGGCTCTGGATTTACGGAGCCACAGCTGTCGGCCATAACTTTAGATGGTCTCGCTCCCCCACATGCCCAAACAAAGCCTGCTGTTTCTAATTAAAGTCCTCCATGATTGCTTGTGCGTTAGGTTTGTGTATTTTAGAATTGAAAACAGTTTTCCTAAAGCCAGAGTCCGGCTTAAACACCGGCGCGACCGTGTTAAGTTGTCCTTTCACCAGGCCGCGAAGAGAGCCGCAGAGCTTTGTTGAGCTTGGCTCGCTGCGAGTTAATACTTTATCAGCTCACTTTCCAGGCCTCCAAACAGGTTGTCATCCGTTGCTAATTTACTTCAACGGAGAGAACCCATTTCGTCATGGAATACTTTTTTAAAATTTTATTTATTTAAAGGAAATATCTTTCTTGGCTAAACATCTTCGGTCGACACTGACCTTTCCGGGCCGCTTCGTCTTCGTTTGTGACTTCATGGAAAAATGGACTGTGTTCCCTATTTAAAGACTGATCCGCTTTAAATCAGCCTCCTTCCAGTCCTGCAGGTCTTAAAAGGAGAACCTCCACATCTCCCTCGCTTATATTTGTCCGCCGCATTATTTTGAGATCTGAATAAACAGAGTGAAGTTAAAGGGGAGGTGGTGGTGGTGGGGGAGGGGAGGAGAGAGTGCAGGGGTAACTTGTCTTGAATGTCAAAGGTCAGACAGGCGGCGTGTGGAGCCCAGATTAAGCACGTCTCTCCGGCTTCACTGCTGGCCGTCAGGAAGGCTTGAAAATTTGGCCAGTGCCAGTCTGCCAACACACACGAGCCAGAGTGAGGGGGAGTGTGAGAGGAGGGGGACTGAAAGTCTGGATGGAAAATCACAGAAAGCGGAGTGTGTGCGATGATGTTTGGACTTTCGTATTGACTTTGTGGGTCACTGTCTGCAGTGGTACCTGCGTTGTTTTCCCCCCTTTTCCTCCCTGTTGATGATGATAGCTCCAGATAAAGTCTATTCTAGGATCAGTTTAAGCAGTCTCGCCTCCCCCATCCCCCCAAACCTCCTCCAAAAAAATAAATGACATATTCTGTTTCCTCTTTGGGTCCAAAGTATAAAGTTGTTGACAACATAAAAGCGCTTATTTTGACAACTGAGTGTGTAAGCACATGGGTAAAGGGATGATTTGTTGTTTTTGGTTTTCACCATAACCAAAAACAAGTATGGCTGCTTGTCATCACAAAGCAAATAAAGTGGATTATTTTTCGCATGTATTTTTCGTCTCTTCCAAAACAAGAAAATTTGAACGCAAAATGATCAAATTGACAAGTTTAAACTGAAGTAACTATATTCCTAAAGACATTTTAATTGCCTCCTGATGTCTGTTGTTTGTGATTTTTATTTATTTATTTTATTTTTGCCAGTGGTGGGCTTGGACATCCAGGATGAAATGGGACGCCATGAGGTCGGCCACATAGACAACTCCATGAAGATTCCTCTGAACCAGGGAGAGGGCTGCCGCTTCGAGGGCGAGTTCACCGTCAACAAAGTAAAGCTTCGTTGCACTGTGGAGAGCAGCCTGGCGCATGATCTGAATACAGTTATGCTCTTAAGATGCAGTTTTGTTGCAGGAATCTTTTCAGGAACCAAACAAGAATCTGGGACAAGTCTTTGACCAATGTTGTTTCCAGTAGGAGCCAGGGCCAAGTTGCAACAGGACAGAAATCTTCCCCGGCACGTATGGAAAGCAGATCCTGCTTGTGGTGTTCATGGATGGGATCTTGAGGGGTTGCGATGAAGATGAGGCGGGATGGTTTGGGAGCTTTGGGAGTCTCATCTTTGATGTTTGCATATTGCGTGTGTGCTGGGATGGTTTATAACCGAGTGTGAATCTGCTTCTGTGAGTCAAAGGGTGTTGCTCTCAACAGTAAGCGGTGGTGGACTGCACCCTTTGGGTTATGTGTTATGGGTTGAAGTATATTGTTGTTTTGTTTGTTAGTGATGGTATGGTAGAGCCTGGGGTGTCTTTTGTAAAGCAGGCAATGCTCCGGACCGTTCCGTTAAAGTGGGCATGTTTTGCAAAATTGACTTTATGCACATTTTTAAACCTCTATTTGGGGTTCAACCGTTTCAAAAAGCAGTAGTGCTTAAAAAAAATACACCATCCACCTTTTGGCAATAAGTGAAGCTTTTTTGGTGTCTGACGTGAAATGAGCCGTTTCCAAAGCCTCCCAATTGTTGAGTCACAATCGATGGAGACCGCACCGTTACCTAGCAACCTCAGCCAATTCCAGCTTGTAACATAGAAACCGTGGAAAAGCTGCAGCACATTTGGACAGCTGGTTTTACCGCTGTCTGTGCTGTACAATGGCTACTGGAAAATACATGTTTTTTGGGGGTTTTTTTGTTGACTTGCCATTCTGAAACCACTTGCTTCATCCTCGGTGGTTGTGCAAGAGGCTCCACTTCTGCTTTTCAAAGATGTACAGTTATATAACCGCACTCTGTTTTCACGTGCGAGTGTGAACGTTGAGTCGGGAGGTGTGACCAGCAGCAGCTTCTTTGGATTTAAAATGAAAAGATTTGGAAGATGGACAGAACTGAATAGAAATTTCACTTTCTAACAATGACTTTGTGGAAAAATGCGATAGCCCACAGACCTATCGTAACCTGTTCAAACACGCATAATGGGTAACCAGAAAAGATCAGGGTCAAAAAGAAAAAGCTGTCATTTACTGGTCAATGATCCTCATCAGTGGTCATGAAATCCCAGATACTAGAAACTGAGCGAATGGGTCGAGAACCCTTTAATTTCCCCCAAAATAAGCCAGGAGGAGTCGCTGAGCTCTAGGATGTCTGGGTTTCCTTCCTGGGACTTCTCGTTCGGCTGAGACCCAATCTCAGATAAGCAGACGACGGTGGGTGGATAAATTAACATCTTAAGTTCACATAAGCAGCACCGTTTAGCACTCCACTGTGGAAAGCGCGCAACTAGCTGCCAGTGGAATGCAAAACATCCCAAACGGAAGAAAAACCTCCGGGTATATTTTTTTCTCTCCAGGAAAAAATATACAAGAAAAACCAACTAGGGCCAAGGATCGTGTCCATTTTCGGAAACATAATCTACGATGGAGAAAATAAGAAAAAAAAATGAGAGGATAGTTTATTTGTTTGTATATCTTTGTTGAAGTTGAGTGAAACATTGAATTCCTACCCTTCCTTCCTTCCTTCCTTCCTCGGTCTAAATTGAGAAATAATCCCTGGGATTTAGTTACATCCATGTGTAGAGTAGTCTGAGACCTGTGCGGCCCAGTTTGCTCCACCTCACCTCATCGCCTTGCGTCAGTCTTTCCACTACCTTTAAAATTATTAACCCAACAGTTGCATGATTAATGCTCTACAGCTCAAAATAGTTTGAACTATTTGGTGGCGGTGGGGGCAGCGAAGTGACAAAGAGCTTTGAGTTTCCTATAGAGTCTGCACGCATTCAGATATGATCATCAGTTAAAGAAACGGTGCATGTGTAGGAACACACATCAGTTTACCAGGCCTGTGTATGTGTATGTGTGCTTGTGTGCAGGTACCAGGGAACTTCCATGTGTCAACACACGGTGCGACAGCACAGCCTCAAAGCCCTGACATGACTCACACCATCCACAAGCTGGCCTTTGGAGAAAAGCTACAAGTTAGGACACACACACACACACACACACACACACACACACACACACACACACACACACACATTCACACGAAGAAGCTCAACAAGTTGAAGGGTATTAACAGAATCAGGACTAAAAACAGTCTCTCTCTCTTCTCCTTAGGTGCAAAAAGTCCAAGGAGCCTTTAATGCTTTAGGAGGGGCAAACCGCCTGTCATCTAACCGTATGTACTCCAGCAGCCCGTGCGCTCATTACAGCCGCCGTGTGAAATTAATCATGTTGCATCCAGTGAGGCAATGAAATAAGTACCTAACAGGGGAAAGCTCGAATCACACAGCGAACACAAAATGTAGAACATAAAAACCCTCTCATGTTCCTTCCAAGTACATCAGCATTTAAACTCTCTGGGGAAAAAAAAAAAAAAGAAAAAGAACGTTTTATATTTTTTTCCTGCTGACGAAGCGTTTTTCTGTTGCAGCGCTGGCGTCGCACGACTACATACTGAAGATTGTGCCGACTGTGTACGAAGACTTGTCGGGCAGACGGAGGTTTTCCTACCAGTACACCGTAGCAAACAAGGTTTTGTATCCATGCTTTTGTTTTCCGATAAATTCAATTTGAATCGTTTGTCTTGTAGACCTTCAGAGAACAGCTTCAGTCGTACTCGATTAAATCAGACACGGGGTCGACCGTTTTTAGGTATTCGGATTTGATTTCAGTGTACCAAAGTGGTAAGAACAGAATAAAGATCATCTTCAGACAAACTGATTATATATCTGTCCACTTTACACTTAATGTGCTGCATAAAAGTCATGTTAAAATACGCTACAGTCTGCTAAAGCAAAGGATCCCCACAGCATGACTCACTCATCCGGCCCCTCGCCTCATTCGAGGATGTGTTGCCGCGTTGACCTCACCTGGAAGAAAAGGTTAATTTGTAGTGAATGGAAACTCTCCCTAAGATGTCAACAAACCCATAAACACACTTCCTAGAACTGTGTTGACTGAAAACTGGCTTCAGAGTATAGAGTAACAACAGTGTCGGTCAACTGTGAAACAGGGAAATGAGGGCCTTAGGAAAATATTCCCTTACCTCATCTTAAAGCATAAATAAACAGCCAACAGAGGCAGAAAATGTCAACGCAGACAGACATTTGTTTTGGCCAAACGCGCTGATACGATCAGATTTATTGAGTGGGTGCGTTAACAGATTAACTTTTATCTAAGCTCGTTAACACTCCGTCATGGGTCCCTCTGAACACATAGCGGCCTCCTCTGGTTTACCTCCTCTGAGTTGGATTTGTCCAGGTTCTGATGTAATGACTCAGTCCTGAGTCATTAAAAGTTCTACACTGATGCACCATTTTTATTTTATTATTATTATTAATAATAAAAATGATTTCTGATATAATTGCATGATTTATTTACTTTTTTTTTTTCCCACAGGAGTATGTTGCTTACAGCCACACAGGCAGAATAATCCCTGCGATCTGGTTCAGATATGACCTCAGTCCAATCACGGTCAAGTACACAGAGAGGAGGCAGCCTTTTTATCGCTTCATCACGACGGTCAGTGAATTTGCCTTCGTCTGCTGGGCAGAACATTTATTTTATTTATTTATTTTTTTTCAGTTTTCTACCCGTGTTTTAAACGGTGGAAGACCTGATGTGTATTTACTTCTATTTCAGATTTGAAACAATGATCAATACTTTCTTTCTCTGGTGTCGTTCAGTGTGACTGTTTGCATCTACAACCACCAAATAGTTTCTCCAGCTGTGTCTTAAAATGTCGCTATGTAGTGAGTTAATCTGAAAAAGTAAATAAGTGATGCGAAGATTTAGTGAGCTGGGAATATATGTCTCAAAACTTGCAAGAAGCAACAGGTTGGGGAGGGGCAGCGCTGCATTATTCTAAGCTCAGGTCACTTTCATTGAAAGTTTTTGTTCAGTAGGAGCAGAATGATGGATAATTTTATTGGTTTTTAAACTATGTAACTTGGTATTCAGTGGCACCAACAACGCAGCAAAGCAGTGAAGCTTCCAGAGGAAATGAATGTTCAGACTTTTTTAATTTGTCTGGATATTTTATCAGGTGATTTCTTTTGTTTATGCTAATGCTAAACATTTTTCAGAATGCATCTGTTTTTGAAGAATCTTACCATTGACTCCAATCGGTTAATTTTTGGAAGACATAAACTAATGCTTTGTCCTGGTTTGGTGGGCAGTTTATGGTCTGCTGTGTTCATGACAACATTTCCACCACCAGTTTGACTCGTAAAGTTACGTATTTGGGTTTGACCACGCCTGCCCAGTGAACCATACTATTTCTGGGACAATTGGATGCCCTGGTATGTCTTGTGCCTGTTCGAAGCAGTGACATTTTTCCTTTTTTTTTTTTTTTTTTTTTTTCTTCTTACTTTTACAATGGAAAAAGGCATAATAGTGTAACGACCTGCAACTGGCCGTGCCGTAACACTCAGTGGAAATGAGGCATAAAATTGTTTGACTGTTTAAAAATCCTCGTCCTGCAGGAACACGAGGCACACTGTTTGTAAGACCATAAACAAAAAGTTTTTTTTTTTCTGCAGCTATCTCACTAAAGATCAGTAAAACGTGACGAGTGTAACTCTGGGTGTTTTGCCTAAAGTTTCTCACTGGGGGGCGGGGGATTCGCAAAACTAGAAATATCTAGAAAATCATAGACTCTTCTTAATCCAACAACTACGACCAGTTGTTGGATTAACTGGTTCTAGTTGAACCAGTTAGGGTTATTTGTAATAACCCTGTTGTTACGTAAAGTGAAGCTAAAAAAAGAAAGTACACCCTCTACTCGTTCCTGTGTTTAAACTACGAAGTCAAATGGAAATACACAAGTTTTTCTTACCAGGCCTCTATCATTTGAGCTATTTGTTTTGGAATTATGACCTTTGACCTATGTCCTTTGGTGTCTTATTATATTCCCTCCTGGATCAAGTTTCTAAAGGCCTATTTTAGCCTGAAAGTGAATACTTTAGAGGAGAGAGAATTGTCTCTAGCTGCTCTGTCCGTTTAATGCAACAAACTTGACTGAACTGACTGCGTCTGTTCCTCCTCTGCTTTTGTCTTTCCCACATTTAACTCATTAGAAACATTTCCTGCCGGTTGATTTCTTACTCATCGGTTTCACTGATGCGATGACCTGCATCTTTATTTGCCTTTTGTGTCGTTTTGGTTTCTCACTGGGCAGGTTTAAGATGTGAGTGTGCTCAGTGTTATCGTGACTCATGGCTAAGGATTGTGAGCCTTGGAGCTTTTTGCCAGATCCCCGCTCATTCTTTGGTGTGAGCGTAATGCATCCTGACCGAATGTGATCAGGACCGGCTGACTCTGGGCCAAATTATGCAGGAAAAAAAAGAAAAAAGAAAAAAGAAAAGCCTTTGAAACTTGTATCGATCCTGACAAAGCGATGTTTTCCACAGATTTGTGCCATTGTCGGAGGGACGTTCACTGTTGCCGGGATTATCGACTCGTGTATATTCACTGCCTCCGAGGCGTGGAAGAAGATCCAGATCGGAAAGATGTCATGAGGACTGCCTCTTGACCCCAGTTCGTATTCTATTTATGAGTGCAAAGTTGCTAGCCTGTTAGCTAAATCCGCTTCTGGTTGAAAACAACCCAGAGACTGACCGATGAGGAGTCTCCAACCGGATGATGTAACTACCAGGCTACCTGACCGTCTCCGTTACTGAAGATCCTCTCTCATGCTACTTCTGCTGCTGACGTGTGCATTCTGACTATCACATGTCTCCTGACACCGTCACCGGTGTCAGGAGAGAAGAGGGAATCTCTTGTTACCATTGGGATTGATGATGTGCCAGAAACTCACCTTAAATGTTAAAATGGCTCATATTTGCTCTGAGATTAGTTTTAAAACTTGGTGCCATCGCCCTCCTCTCCATACATTGAATCACTGAATACTTTCCATTTTAACCAATCACTACAAAAATCAATGAGTAATTGAAGGAAGTGTTATTTTGCTTTGTCAAAAATGTGGTTTTTGCGTCTCAGATATTTTCAGTCTGTGCCTTTATGGTTAACCATCAGCTGTTAAATGTTTCAGTGTTATTGTTTCTGTATCTCTGTAGACTTGTCCTTCACATTTCTTCTTACACTACTTTTTTTTTTTTTGGTTCGGGGGGTCGTTTTATACCAATTATTTCATCAGTAGTCATGCTTAAACATCAGTAGTTTGTAGTTTTTCTGGATGATTTAAATGATTGTAAATCATACATTAAGAGAGTTATTGTTAAAAATGTCTGTTTTTTTTATTTCCTTCTGTTGTATAGTTGTTACTCATCTCTGATCTAGCGCCACGATAAGACCAGCAGAGCTTGCTCTTCTACTTTCACAGCCATTTTTTTTTCCCTTTTCATCTCAAATGACTGTCATGGTGTCTGTTTGCCCAAGTAAAGGGACCACAGGGTTTGACTCTGGATTCTGTTTCTCTTTCGTTTATCTTCTTCTTAGCAACGAACCATAACTGAAAAGCCTGAATGAACAGGCGCAACTCAATACATTAGATTATCAATAAAAAGTTATTCAGTTCAATAAGAAAATCTTGTCGATTCAGTAAGCGAATCGACACAAGAAGTGAACACTGAATTTCAGATTTTATTTTCTTATCTGAAATTCAATGTTGATAAAAATAATTGGACTGTTTAAAGCTGAACAGTTTAAAATGGCTCCAGCTCAGTCACTGTTCATGAGAGTAAGACACAGAAGAAGAATACAAAAGAAAGTCTTGGCTAAAGAAGCTAGCCGTTCAGAAGTAGCCAGAAAAAAATCTGGCTAAAGCAGCAGTATAACTCTTACAAGTGTTTTCTTTTTTTACATATTTATTCAAACTCATGATCTGTGAAAAGACGTAACTCATCCACCTCCTCCCATTGCTACAATTGCTGTCTGTAAAAATACACCGCTCCTGATCTACAGCTAACTCTGCGCCGCCAGTCATGCTCTTGTTTGCGTTGCTAAAAGCGCTAATGGTGGAGGAACAACTTACTGCTACCGAAAAACTGCTTATCCGCGGTCATCAGAGGCCACGCCAACTACGGCTAGCACTCATAGCAAACTCCATGGTGGTGAGCCAGCTGCAGTGTAGCAGAGAGCAAGGGGGGGAGGGTGCGAGCAACGCATGCATGAGGATGATTGACGGCCCTAAAACCCTCCTCCTGGTTCCGATTAGTTGTTTCTGACACAGGTTTGTATCTCTGTAGATGACAGACTGCAGGAGAAAGGAGCTTGAATTTTCTTTCCTGAACCAGAATTCAGTAGCACGTTACCGGGGAAAAGGAGAAACATCTAAAGTTTAGCGGAGACACCAGAACCAGGAACGTGAACAGGCTGGAGGCCTCTATTAGAGCAACCTTTCTGCCACGTTGACGCAGAAGGCCAACCTGTTTTACTGCTCTTATGTAACGTTCTGAATTAAAAAAAAAACGTCTTTTTGCTCTAATCGAAACTATCATGTTATGATTCAGTACAAAATCATCCTTTTTATTTGAATCACTGAGATGAATTAAGTTTTGAATGGTACTTTTAACTTACTGAGATATACCTCCTGTACACACTGAGAAGATTGCTGTAGAGTATAAAGAAAAAAAGAAAACACTGGCTTGATTTTACAGAGAGTTTAACAATTACTCATAGACGCTGTAGATGGAACCTTTTAGTATATTTTCTTCCATAAGCGTGTAAAAATGACCCGAGGTGGACTTTGCACGCGGACGGCGCTCATTTTCCCCTGACAGGCCGAGCCAACACCCTGCAGCCCGTCGCTGGGTGACGCGACGCTGTGAGGTGGCTTTAAGCTCTCGCCGCCATCATCACGCTTACGTCCACCTCTGATAAGAGGTGCTCGGCGTGACTCACTCCTTCAGTCGCCCTACATCCCTCTGTTTACCTCCGTCACTTCGCCTCTTACTGGTGGCGTCGATCCAAATGTGGCCCACCTCCGTCGAATGACACAAAGAGCATAATTATATGTTTCATCCACTGATCCACTGCACGGGGTCCGCACTATGAATGTGCCTGGAAATAAAAAACCTTGCACCAAACGCAATGAGATGATCCAACTTTAAAAGTCACATTGATGAGACGAGAAGGGATAAATTGTCTTTATTTCTGACTAAGTGAGTCATAACATGTAAAAAAAAAAGGAAAGGAAAACTACATATAAAACATAAAAATATAAATGTATGTATAGAAAATGATTTATCATTTTTGTCATAATACTGCCACCCAGTGGCTGGTTAAAGGAATTTCAGGCACATATCTATAAGTCCATTTGTTGAGGAGGAATGAAAAGCCCGCTCTGCTCAGGAGGTCTTCGCTCGTGTCGATGCTAGCGAGATGTTACCTGCTCAAAGGTCTTCTTCGGTGGTATGACATTACACATTTGACGAGGCCAAGGAAGCGGTCCCTGGAGACGAGTAGAAGTCACAGAAGCCCTCCTCAGACAGGTGACCGTACTCGTTGTTGTAGAAGGTCTGTCCCGTCAGCTGGCTGAAGAAGTTGGGACGGAGTCCGGAGCTGCCGCTGTTCGGACCCAGGGAGCAGTGGGAGGCCGTCAGCGGCTCCGTGCTGCTGGTGCTGCTCATTCGACTGGGGGGGAGACGGCAACAAAGGTCAGAGCTCGGATTTTACCCGCCTCTGTTTGTAACTGAGCAACGCAGCCTCCAGTTAGCAGAGTAGCATTAGAGTACCCAAAATTTGCTTTGAGAAAGAGTAGCACTGCTGCGACATATTTGGTAAAAAGGTCACTCAAGTACTATAAAGACACGGTAGTGGCACAATCATGCTGTGGGGAGATAAATTCAGACCAATCCTGGAACAAAATGTTTTAGAGGCGACAAAAAAAGACTGATGACTGCGGTGGAGTTTCATCTTCTAGCAGAACAATGAGACTTGGAGCTACTGCAGGATGATTTAGGTCAGGGGTCAGCAACCTTTTCCTTTCAAAAAGCCTCTTCTGCTACAAATCAGCTACAGAAAACTGTTTTGTACTACATCAGATGTTTCATTATGAAAGCTAACTGAAATGTATTTGTAAATGTGTTTTAGAAAAGACAAAACCACCACTTTGCAGAATGAGGTGAGCATTTTCCGCCTATATGAACATTGACAAAAATAGATAGCATATTCTGAAAGTAGTTACTTTTTGAAACTTGCTGAAAATATTAAAAGAGGATTTTGCACAAAAACTTGCAGAAACACTCCTAGAAAGAGCCCCTAACCCTCACAGATTAAATAGTATTTTAAATCTTGCTTGATCATTTACATTTAGGAAAGCTTTAAAGAGCTGCTAGAAAACTCAACAAACTTAGGTGCGATTGCGGCTTTTTGAGTGTCATTAAGAACCGAACACATCGTCTGTGTAACTTGCAGTAACCCGTTTTAGCTCTGAGAGCTAGGAACTGTCTTCAAGATCCTCTTTTACACTCTGGGTCCGGTATATGTCCTCATTTCTGCTCGGAGCTGATGTCATTTCTCAAATATTTTCTGAAAAGCGCTTCTCAAAACATGACTAAAAATGGGGCCCCGAGGTCTAAATGAGTCACACAGTCGTCTGCTTCCACATGTAGATTGAGAGCCTGTTGGTGCATATTTTCTCTGCAGAGCTGGTTTCGCTGCACATGAAACGGCGAGTGACTCCTCCGCCTCTTCCTGCCGAGGAACAATGTTTTCTCGTGTTGACATGTGGAAATGGCGAAATGGTGTCATTTGGGCGAGTGACGAGCGCACGCATCACCCCAAAACGTCAAACGCTGCCGCTAAACAGCCGCGTTCAAAACCCGTGTCGCGTTCCGCTTTCGGTGACGCCGAGCGCAGCTTTTGAGTGACGAACCTTTTCAACACGGCTCCCCGGTGGCTGTGCTCGATTCTCTCAAATTCCTCGGAGGCCAGAACCATCCCGCTGTCGGTCTGGTTGTCCTGGAGGAGGGAGGGGCGACATGTAAATTAGGTAGAGTTTTGGAAAGCGACGCCTTGCCGGTAATTGTCCGAGGAGAAAAATCCCCAAAGACCAAAATCGTTCAGAAATTTAAAAAAAAAAAAAAAAAGGTCATCAGTTGGTTTCAGTAAGTAAGAAGAGAATAAAAGAGCTTACCTGTGGAGGTTTCTGTGAGTTCATCCCCAGGGGCACATCGTCAAATGTCTTGACTCTGGGCTGGCATGTTTTAGACACGCAGCCGGCGAAGGGAACGCAGTTATAATACCTGGACGGGAAGCGGAGAAAAGCTCCTCGGGTTAAAACCGCGACATACGCAGATCAAACAAGACAAAAACAGTTTGTACTTGACGCCTAACAGAAGGTCAGCGACATTAGACTATATTATATTTTTTAAATATGAATTAAAGTGACAATGAATGTGCAATATTAGGGAGCATTTTGTGGGAACTCTATGATCGATGCTAGGTCATTTTTATACAGTAATGGTGTTCATTAAGTAAAAGATTTAATGTATTAATGTATGTCCAGTACGAGTTGGAAGTCGGTGCGCACATCTATTTCTTCCATCTCTCCATGATTTCATTTATTTAGCGAAAAGGCAAAAAATAGGTTATCAGATTTCTGCAAAATGTCGGCCGTTTTAAAAATACACCAGCGTACAAAATGGCTTTCACCCGAGAAAATCAGATTTTCTCTTTCACTTTTGTGACACCATTTGAGTCAGAAAAAGAAAAGACATGACCATTGCCACTGATTTAACTTCAGCAAAATAATGACCAGAAAAGGAAAAAAAAAGTAAGTAAAACCCAAAAGAATCTTATTGTATAGACCACATTTAATTTAATTCCCTCCAGATTATTTATATGACTCTGATTCATGGCAAATGTTGTCTCAAATGACTTTATAAGACAAACAGATCCAGTTTATTTACAGAAGTGAATCAATCCAGACATGTAGACAAATTCAAAGCCAGCTACATGTACTTCACTTCCAAGCTCAGTTAAAAAGGTTTTTTTATAAGGAGACACTTCGAGTGACTGACTGGTATGTGAGTAAAGTAAGTAAATTGTATGTATAAAGCAGCCTTCACAGTAAATAAAAAAACTAAAAAAAAGCAGATGCTTTCCAGTAAAAAATGTCCACATGGAACTAAAACACAAAAGAGAAATACGATACCAACCTGATTAATCTACCTGCTGACAGGTTGTTTAGGAGGCCTATCAGGATAAATTTGGATTTTTTTTTAATTTTTTTTTTGTCGAACCATCATAAGTAAAAATGTTTGGAATCTGCTATTTTCCACTTATAATATAACTGGAATTGTGTGTTTTCATCTGGAGAGACCAACTCTTTAGAATGGTTTGGTGTTAAACACAGGAAACATTTAGAAAAGTTGCTCTTCCCCACCGTTAAGTAAGGTGGATGATCTACGAAACTGTAACAAAGCTGAAACGTGCCGTCATTTGGTGTTTCGGTGCATGACCCAGCTGGTCGTGTGTGCAGGATGCATCGGTACCTTGTGGGCAGAGTGTTGCAGGCCATTCTCAGTTCCTCCTCTGACGCAGGACGAGATGAAGTCTGCGAGAAACCGTCATCTTCCGAGTTCTGCGAGTGGTTCAGGGGGACGTAATCCTTCCCGTCCTGAGGGGAAGGACAGGAACTTCAACACCGCGTTTCGTAATAACCAGCGGGCAAAAGGTTCTGGTTTGTTGCTGCAGATCCAGGAGAGCTTACAGGTAGACTGTTGTCCTGCAGCAGGTCTCCCAGGGTCTGAACCAGAGCAGGGAACGTTGGCCTCTCTTTAGGCTCGCCCTGCCAGCAGGCCAGCATGATGCCGTATCTGCCAGCAGAGGGCAGTACAGTCACAACAACAGCACATCACCTCCTATAACTTGGCAACACAAACTTAAATCCTGATTGATTTCCTTGGCGTGCCCGTCAGCTGGATGACACTTGGCTCCAGAAATTGGCTTGATAAATTAGAGGGATTCCAATTCATAAATCCTACTTGACGGGGAAAGAAAGCCCATTTCTCCTCTGCACGAGGAAGAAATATTTACATTTCAGGAGAGGCCGTCTCCGGTGCTCTCATTCTGACGCCATCTTTCAACCGTTTGCAGAAGTCTTCATCAATCTGCACCCCCGGGTACGGAGAAGCACCTGCGTGCACACAAAGGGGGAAGCCGGCGGCGCATTAATTAGCATGTCAAGAGACAAGCCCACTTCTGCAAGAGTTTGCGCTTTTTTTTTTTCTTTTTTTTTGATATGAATGAATAACAAACGACGGTCCTCGAGTGTGGTCCGACTCTGAGATTACCGAGTGAAAAGATTTCCCAGAGGAGGACTCCGAAGGACCACACGTCACTCTGGCTGGTGTACACTTTGTCGAAGATGCTCTCCGGGGCCATCCACTTCAGAGGCAGGCGAGCCTGAGAGGCCGCCGAGGCAGATGGAGCAACGACGGGAGCAAAAACACTCAAATGTAATCATCGTGTGGGTGGTTTAACGCAACAACACAAAGTATTTTCTCGTCCAGCTGCAGGAGGTAACGGCGCTCGGCGGGACAGACATACGTTGCCTTTCCTGACGTAATCGGGGTCTTTGTAAATGTCTCTGGCCAAGCCGAAGTCGCAGATCTTCACCACGTTGTTCTCTGACAGGAGAATGTTCCGGGCCGCCAGATCTCTGTGGATGCACTGCAGACACACACACACACACACACACACACACACGAGGTCATCAGTATTCTGCAGACAGGTGCATGGAAATGTTTCAGTGCATTGTCTCCCACCTTGTTTCTCCACTGAAGTGTGGGAATTTTTTATTTATTTTTTTTTATTTTTATCTAAGTAGGCAAAGAGAAATCTTCTTGTTTTTTTTTATAAATGCGGATGTGAGAGTGTGTGTTAGGTGTTTGGTTCCAGCTATTCAATTATATAAATTACATCCCAATTTAATTCAAAACCTGTGATTGTTAATGTGAAAATTAGTTGATTTAAAATTATCTAAAAAATGTCAGCCCATTTTTTTTATTATTTAATTTGCTGTTAATTATTGCTATAATTATTATTTATAGAAGAAATAATAATACTGTGTTATTGATTAATTGTAATTGTAGATGCATGGTTTAATCTTAACTTTAATCTTAGCTTTTTTTCTCAAAGTTTAGAATTTTTCTAAAAAATAAAAAAACAAAAAACAAACTGATCCTGTAACTTTGCGATCAAGTGACTGAATTTGTGCAAACTGAACCTCTGATTAGTACTTAAAATTTATTGGCTGGATTTCCTTAGATGGAAAACATTTTACAGATCATAACCTGAACTTTCCTGCATTGGTAAAGTTGGAACGAATTAGATTGATGCTTCCTGACTCTGCATATGATTTTATGTTGCTGATCCCTTTATGGGTGCTACACAAATAAACTGAATCAGTAACTGGCACTTTAACGACACCCTAAACTTATTTATTAATATTTCTTCAAAAGTCTAATGTGCAAAATCTGTCATTTAACTAGCAACTACATTTGATAGATAACTATATGGAATAAGTTGACACTTTGAGCTATAACTAGTAAATAGATGCCGTTTTTCCCTGTTCTTGTTAGTTCAGCTTCCTTTTTGGGCTACAACACACACACACATGATCTAATTTGTGCAAATTAGTTTTAATTAGGATTATTTTTTTCTATATTCCTCACTAAACTCCTGAGGTTTTGTAAAGAATTTGTCTTTTGGGAACAAAAGTGGAGGGAACTTTGAATTCTGATGCATTTAAAGGGAAAAGAAAAAAAACCCAGATTTTTCAGAATGTGACCTCTCAGTCATTGGTTAATAAATTGGTGTCTTATTTATCACAAGTTGAGCTCTGTGTCAAATGTACTTTGCTATTGGAACCATGACTTCTATCTTTAATTTTATTTGAATTTTCTTTGATATTGTCCTCATTGCTACAATTTTTATTTGAAGTTCATTTAAAAAGTTAAATCAATAACTACATAATTGGTTATTGAGCAGAAAAAATAAGCAGAATGGTCAATTCTTTCTTTGAGTGAGGGAACTGGATGAGCCACAGATGGTTTCAACCTGATCCATCTACTCCACACAGCCTCGTTTGCTCCTTTTTCCACAAAGTAACGGCGACATTAACCTTCCTGGAGGCCAGGAACTCCATCCCACGGGCCACCTGGAAGCTGTAGCATATCAAGTCCTCTATGGTCAGCGGGGTTTTCCACAGGTCCTCCACTGGAGAGAGAAAAGATCGTGGAGCTGCCTTTATTTGGAAACTATGAGTGGTGCGATTAATAACTCTGACGAGGCGAAGCTGACTCACTTTTCTCCGCCGCCTGGTTCTGATTGGACGCCTTGGATGATGTAACCCGAGGGCTGCTGAGCGGCGAGGAGGAAGCCGGAGGAGTCCGCCGAGCTCTTTGATCCGTCTGACCGGCTTCGATCATCCTCCTCATCTGGCTCTGGGTTTTTGGTGAGCGGTCCTAAATAGGACACAGATTGTTAATTCATCTCCCCAAAAAAAAAAAATCAATTCTGAAAGAGTTACATATGCTGGAGCAGATTGAAACTGTTAAAAAGAAAAAGAAAAGAGAATTGCATAAGGGAAAACAAAGCCTAGATGGAAATATTACACGGAGTAAATATAGCATGAAAAGCGGTTAAGCCACAATCAGAGCAGAAACGATTTTAGAAATGCCGAGAATGCTTCAGTGGCTGCTGCGCTCCGATACCCTGTAGGGGAGGAAGAACTCCCTCTTGGCTCGTAGGAAGTTGGAGAGATTCCCATATTTGCAGTACTCCACTATCACCATCAGTGGACCTGTTGATGGAGACGTTTGAAACATTACATACAGAATTGACTCAGATTTGACCTACAACTTCTGTGCGCATAATAATGAGACGAGTGAGCGTTTTGGCTATGCATAAATTTGATGCATATTTCATTTACTAGGATGTTTAGTTGATTTCAGCATACGAGGGGATGTATATTTATCTAAATGAATAATTCAGTAAACCAACAACTTACTATAGATCACAGTGTGCGTAATTATTAGGCATGACAGGAAAAAAAAATAAATCTAAATCAATGAAGATTAATTTAAAATCCAACCCTAAACCCACTGGCAAGTTTTAAAAGACACTTTCTTTAAACAGAGGCGCAGAAACAAGCCGGCACCTTTCGAGAAGTCCACAGGGCAACATTATGGTGCAGTTTCTTAAAGAGGAAATAGTAAATGAAAAAAGCCCCGACCTAAACCATGTTGAGGACTTATGGATTCTTAGAAACACAGTCCACCTCCCTGAACAGCGTCTGGGAGGATCTGGTTGCAGCTGCACAAAATAATTGATCAGCAGATCCAGGAACCGATGGACTCCGTGAAATCTTGTGATTGTTATTGGAAAGAAGAGCAGCTCCATTGCTTTTTATAATGTTAGATATTTGTAAAAATGTTTAATTTTACGGGCTTTAAAAAGTTAAATCAATAACCACATAATTGGTTATTGAGCAGAAAAAAAATATGCAGAACGGTAAATTCTTTCTTTGAGTGAGAGAACTGGATGAGCCACAGATGGTTTCAACCTGATCCATCTACTCCACACAGCCTGGAGGGTCCCCGCCGAGGCGAGTCATTGGACCCCCCGTGTTCAATTACTTTTATATGGTTAACCATATAAAAAGGCAGGATGGGAGCGTCTGGATGATAATTATTCACGCTAATAGCTGCATAATAACCGTGCACACGCACTCGCATATTCCCCGGTGAAAGGTTTAACATTTCAGATTGACAGAGCACACTGTTTGTGTTCAGTCATTATGTTAAACTTCAGAAATACAACTTGTCAAATAATGTGTAGAAAAAAAGCTGGATTTTTTTTTTTTCCTTTAGCATATTCAGACATTCTGCATCTTGAGTTTTTTTCACCGCCATCTTGAAATTATTTACTAGGCTGCTTTTGTTTAGGGTAAACATTTTCAGATGTACACCAATAATAATAATAATAATGTGCTCCACATGTCTTACTGATGTACAGGTTTAGGAAAGGGTTTTTGTTTTGTTTCTTGTTTTGGTTTATTGGTATAAAAAGTGGAATTAATGCCAACAACATCAAAAAGATATTCCTGAAATTAAGGCAGCGAAATCATTTCACTCGCATCATTTTACGACACATGTTTGGTCGTAGGCAAATTCAGTTTCAGGTTTTTAACATGCAACGTTTTAACTTTATGGTCAAGTTGTGAACTACTCTTTTTCGGCCCATTTCATGAATCCCAGTAAAATATGCTGCAGCCTTTGGCTGTAGTGAGATAAAATATGAATAACTTTGCAAGGCACTTCAAAACTACTGATGGGATGTGGTTTTTATACAAAAATAAAACATAAACAGGGTGATGTCAGGACTCACCGTTGGGTTTGGTGCAGGCTCCTAACAGGTTAACCACGTTCAGATGGTTACCGATGTGAATCAGGATCTTTAGCTCCGACATCAAAGCCTTGTGCTCACTGGCCGTGGCTCCGTCTGCAAAACGCGCACATTTACTCATTTCAGACGGCTGTGCTTTTTTTTTTCTCTTTGCGCTGCACCTCCATTTACACTTTCCTCCCGATGTTTCCGCGCGCTCTCGCAGTGGAAGCCTGAACAATTATTTTAACAAGCTCGCGGAGATTTTCTGCAGGTGCGGCTGATTAACACTTGGCTCTGAAATCTCCTTTTTGAAGCTGTTTACGGCTTCACACGTTTTTCTAATGCTTCTCCGGGAGCCCCTCTAAAAGCCGCGATCCAGGCACGGTTCAGACCAGCCCATATTTCTGGGGACGAGTAAAGTTTATGAGTAATCAGCCATAATTCACACGGAGTGGCTCCACTCTCAAGCCATGCTTCCTGTTTTTGTCTGAAACCCCCGAGTCCTTGCAGCTGTAGGTGAAGTCGTTGGAAGACAAAAGTGGATTAGGTGAGGGTTTATCTAGTGAACCACAACAGTTACATCCGAGCTGGAATCAAAGGCTTTCCACAAAGAGAAACATTATCGAATTTGTAGGTCTAAACGTTTCACCAAACCTAATTAACACACACATTGTACTTCAGTTCAACAGCTTAAATGTGCTTCCATTATTTGTGTATCAATGACTTACTACAGTGCACGATTCACAATTAAAAGCTTGTACATTTGGTTCACACTGAACCCAGAGTTTCACCTTTTAGCATCTTGACGGCCACCGTGTTTAAGCTGTTGCTCTTGCTGATGCCGTAGATCGACGCCTCCATCACTTTTCCAAAGGCGCCGTGGCCCAAAACCTTTCCTGTGTGTCATTGAAGCAGAGAGAAAAATGATGCTAGTTAAGGCAATAGTTGTGGCGGGACATTTTTGCAGAACAGACAAGGAGGAGGAATTATCATATCGATTGCAGCGTTTGGAAAAAAAACAACAACAAAAAACAACGTGTTGCCATAAGATTGTGTTGTGAAACAGATGCTTCTCCTTGGGGCGTTTTTAAAAAGCTCTTGTGGAAATGAACACATTTTGAACATTAGCACTCCACTTGGCAGCTCTCAGCACAGCTGGCTGTGATTTAAATGCATGCTGTTATGGATTCTGGAAATGGAAAAATAATTCTGCTTCTCCCATCTATTAACGCTCAGCCATCCCTGGGTACATCATCACACACACCCTTCCCTCCCACATGCCTTGTTAACCATCTATCCGTCCCTCTGTCCGACTTTTCCTTTCCCAAGCTGCTCACCCAGTCGGAGTCTGTCTCTGGAGATCTCCCACTGCGACGAGTCGTAGGGCAGGTACTCCGACTGCTCGTCCAGCGGCACCTCCCCAGGGTCCATTATGATTGACAGATAGCCTGTCTTTATGTCTGCTGGGTTAACCTGCAGCTCACAGAGGGACACGGTTCTTGTAAGGCAAGGAGGTCAGAGGTCAGGATGAACGTTGGACGGGAAGAATACAAGCTAAAAGATGTCACTTTGCATTTAGGTTTTTTGTTCTTTCTTTGTTTGACAGCATCAAGTAGTCCAACATTTAGCCGAGCAAGAAAAGACAGAAAGTGTCGACTTACAGCCAGAATGCTGTGGTTTCAAAAACGAGATTGTCTCACCGTTTAAAATGACTTAAAATTCTTCATGACAATACCTGGAAATGTTTGTAACAATGAGTCCAATGTCTTATAGAGCAGGTACGAGTCCAGTACAAAGGTAAAGTGTAATGCAGAGGGAAGGTAAAAACTTTTCCTAAGCTTAATGTTACAACATGAAAGAAAACATGTTTTTTGTTATACAAGAAAACCTCGGAGAGACAATGTGGGCTGTTGCTCATGCATGACGTCAAGCCGTTAGTCACTGTGACTGTTTATAGAGCATCACTGATGATTTATGTAATTATGGTTTAAGTCCACCGAGGGAATACCTGTTTGTATAACCAGCGCTGTGCTATTTCATTTACATAATTTCATTCTTTTTTTTAACTTTTTATGAGGTGACAAGAAAACATCAGATGATGATTCAATCATTTGTGATTTACTGATTATAACAGTTTGAACAGCAGCTTGATTTAGAGCAGACTATCTGCTGGTGAGATCGAAGATAGTTTACAACAAGGTCAAAAAGCTAAACCAATTATTGGATTTTGTGACCAAATAATAATGATCTGGCATTTACCATATTCTACAATTAATATGATCTGAGATCAAACGAATTGAAACAAGAGACTCCTCATTGCCATTACATATTAACAAATTACGACACCAAATAAAAAAATAAAATAAAAAAACATGTGAAAATAAACCAAAACTAGTGGTGAATTTGAGAGCCACTTTGGGCTGAACTCAGAGATACTATGAGTCTAACACATGCTCCAAACAAACTCCAGTCCACTTCTGGTGATATCAATCCAAAATTGAAAGAGAACTGAACATAAAACTGCAAACAGACTGACCAGGTCCAAACATTTCACAAAATGCTTCGAATGGGAAGACAAGACACGGTCAAACAGAAATGATGCAATCCATGGGCTCAGCCCACTTCCTCGTCCATCAAAAACCAGTATGCCAGTAAGGATGCCAGTCATTCCTCCTCCACTCCCACATCAACTCGTCCACCATCCAAATCTCCAGTCCTGCAGATACCAGCTTTCATGCAGCTCTCCCAACGTTCCAGCTTGGCATTTTAATGAAGCTTTGGAACTAAATTGGGCTATTAGAAGAAATAGATTTTGTTTCATGCTCATAATCGCTCCAATAAGGCTTTGTTTGCTTGAGTAGCTTTTTTGCCTTAAACCTTCTCTTTTTATTTACTCGGGTTATTTTGTCTGCTATTAAAATTAGATAAAAAACTGGAGAAAAGAGGGAAAATAAAACAAAACAGAGTAAATGTGTAAGGCGTTCTTTCTAACAATTCAGCCATGGACATTTAAAATACTAAATTTGTAGAATCTAAGATGGAGGTCCTTTGTGAATAATCTTTACTGTTTGAATGATGGACTTTAAACGGTTTGTAAATCACATTACAGCCCCTGCCTGATGGCACTTGCGAAAGGCCAGGACATTTTCTTCATCCAGTAACAGTAAAACACAGCACCCAATAAAATTGATGAAAACTAATTTGAATCTACTTTTTCACCCAGGGCCTTTCTTCTTGAATCGTGTGTCATAAAAAACTGCTTATGAACAGCAACAATTTAAAAAAGGACAAAAAAAAGACACAATAAAAAAGAAGAATATCTGAACGAAACACAGAGGGTGAAAAATGGCGGCGCCTGACCCGTTTCACGTTGCAGAAGATGAGGATGAGCAAAGCCCAGAAGAACACAGCGATGACTCCTGTCCCGATCAGGATGACTATCTCCACATTCGCCTTGTCGCTTGAACCTTTTCAAAAGGGGGGAGGGGGGGAGAAAAAAATTATTTACAATAACCTTCCTGCCTCCGTCCTTCCTCTGTGCCACCTACAGGGGGTGCTGTAGTACAAAGCATCTGCCCCCATCTCTCCGACATTAAATCTTATGCTGAAATCAGTGTGCTGAGCAGACTCCTTTCAGGTATTTGTGTTGGAAGCACTTCCAGCAATCCCATTAGATTATTCACCCTGCATACAAAATGCCCCAAAAGTCAATGACTTTAATTTGGTTGTGGAGAGCTGTTCATCGGAGTAAGAACAAAGCTTCAGCAGTGAAAGGTCTGAGAGTTGGAAAACCAGGCACGCTCCGTGTGTGAGGCAGGAGGTCAGGCGCAGCGGTGATTTCAGGCCTGAGTGCACCCGAGAGTTATCTGTGCATGTGTGTGTGTGTGTGTGTGTGTCTCACCGATGACCCTCACGGCGGCTGAGGAGTGGACGCAGCCTCGCTGGTTGCAGGCGGTGCAGGTGTAAAGTCCAGCATCCTCCTCTGTGACCCGCTGGATACTCAGCGTGCGGTTCGAATCATGCAGCTGGATCCCTGTGGGGTAAATGGAGAACGATTCGTGGGCCTCGCTTGCACATTCTGCGGAAAACGGCTTCGCTGCCACTCTCTCGCCCCTCGCAGGATTTTTCTTGATTTATAAAGATTCTTGTCAGAGGTCTGGACTTCCGAGCAGAAGCTCTCATTTATTATTCCATCAACCTACACGTCTTAGGAGCCTGTCAGAGCAAACTCGGAAAATTAGCTGTCACTCAATCCTGTGCTGACCCACTCACCTTTTTATGAGAGATTCTTAGAGTGAAAGTAAATATGAAATTAAAATTCTGTCTAATCCGGTTTCTTGAAATTGTATTCTTACATGCAGTGTTGCTGTTTAGTCATAAACGCATGGTAGGTGAGAAATGAAGATAAAGAAATGCGTACTCTTCAAGTGGAAGAAAAATATTTTTCCAAGTTGTTTTTTGTTTGTTTGTTTTTCCGAGTAAAAATGTGAAAAGTGTGGCTTGGATGCTAACTCGGCTCTCCCGGGGTCAATACTTTGATTGAACCCTTTTACCAAAAACAAAATCTTTGCATACAAACTCTTCAGTCGTAGCTCTGGTTCATGGCTTAGGGTTGTTGCTTCAACTCTTTTCCTTACCCTGTATTTAACTCCGTCCTTCTTCCCCATCAACATTTCCTGCGCCCACCTTTTGTTGTCATAGAGATGGTTTGTTTACCTTTCACCACACAGTATTTTGAATGTAGAGTAAGTTTAATGTCATCTGATCGGACCATCTTCTTGTTTTCTTGTTTGGGTTTGACTTGCCAGGTGAGCTGGTGGCTCTGCTGGATGTGGGTAAATTTGCTCACCTGACATTTGGTGGAGGGGCTGGTTGTCTTTGAACCAGGACAGGCGGGGCAGTGGTCTGCCCTCCACGTCGCACTCCATCCGCAGAGACTCGGTTACGTTCACCGTCTGGTTGCTGAGGCTGCGCTTGTACCGAGGCGCCTCCAGGGCTGCGAAGGTAAACGGAGAGATGCACGATCGCAACTAGAGGTTAGATTTATGGTCCGAGCCCAAGGCTCGACAACCTGACATTTGGGCAGAAACGGGCCAGAATTATTTGCTTGACGGTCGGCTCCGGTCAGGGTCAAGCATCTGAGGCACGTTAGATAAGTGTGCAAAACATACAGGGCAGAGAAAACCAAACCAGAATGCACAATGTCGAGTTGTGTTAATCTCCTTGTAATTGCATAAACAGAGGAGTAGCTGGCCTACAGTTTTTCTACTGTGTTTTCTGTCAGCACATATCTGTTCCATGAAAACACCAGGTGCTCCCTGTGTCAAGCGTGGATGTGGGTACCTAGGTGCGTGGGCATTAGTGAGTAGGTATAATTGCGTGCCTCCGGCATTTAAATACCAGCTTCTCACTGCTATGACCCTTGTGTAAGCCCCAATGCTGAGAGCTGAACCTGAAGCAGCTCCAGTTAGGCTGAATCATTCCTGCTGTTGTGTGCATCTCTGTGTTTGTCGCTTTTCTTGCTCACCTTTGACGGAGATGTATCGAAACAGGCACTGTTTCTCCTCGCCGCGTCTTCCCTGAGCTTTGCACACATAGTGTCCCTCGTCCTGCAGCCGCACGGACTCCATGGTGAAGTCCAGGACCCAACTGTTGGAGTGCGGCTGGAAGGACGGCTCGGCCGGCAGGGGCTCGGCGTAGTGGTGCACGCTGCCACAGTCCAGCCCCTGGGGCTTGCCCTGCTGGTCCTGCAGAGCCTGGGGGTTAAGGCGGAACCACTGCAGCTGATCGTAGGTGTAGTTGTCGGCGCTGCAGGACAGAGATACTTTGTCCTGCTCCAGGGGATTCTCAGAAGGACGAACATCCACACTGAAACCTTCAGGAATGGCTTCAAGGTAGAGAGACACGGGGGGCAGTGAGAGGTTTGCAATATCCATTTATGGAAAGAGTTGCCTGTAAAGCCAAGCCATCTGAATTGCAACAATACATAAAAAGGGCTTACAGAAGGTTTTCCAGTGGCTCGTAGCCACAGAACGCAGATGAAATGGTCTTTGTTTGGAGTATCTCAATAAAATGGTGCAGTGGAATGTAATTTGGGATGCTCACAGTGGAGGCTCACCTTGTTCTGGGAAGTTTTATTAAGACGATTTCTTTGGCATTAACGTGTTACAGGTTATAACGTGCACAGAGCCCTCCAAAGGTACTAGTAACTTTTAATATCTCGCAGTGACAAACATCAGTGCCTCAACACGAGGTACTGCATAATTTGTGAAGCTAAAAGATGCAAAGAATTAAAATACATGATTTTCAAAATGGATTGGACAAAATTGATTTAAAGCAGGATGTACAGTTATGAAAGGTTATAAAATAATAATTTCATCAAACCAACTGATTGTGTGCTTGTGTGTGAGAGACACCAAAACCCAGTATACTCACTGGTCACATAAAAGTAGATGGGGAACTCATCTTTGCCCACTTTGTTTCCAGCAGAGCACTTATAGATGGCGGAGACGCTGGCGTTGCGTATCTGAATCCTGCTCACGATCTATTAGGAGAGAAAAACGGAGTGAAGAGTTGGATTTATGCTGAGGAAGAGTGCAAATTTAAAAAGGAAGTGATGTGATGTGATCTGGATTTAGACCAGGTTTATCGCTGACTGGCCAAAAAAACTAGCAAACCAAATTTGGTGTGATTGAAAGAAATAGGATGTTTATATGTGTGAGCATGAGTATGCATTATTGTGGCCATTTCCTTTAATAGCAGTGGTGTCTAAACGTGCAGGCGTGTGTATGTGCGACACACACACACACACACGTCTGGATGTGTGTTTATAACAACTCCTAACGGAAGTCTGCAAAGGAAGTCTGTTCTAAATATTTCTACAGTGGAAATGGCTCTTGACTGGTAAGCTATTCTGTTTTGGAGCTCAGAAATCTGGACACTTGAGTAAAATAGCAAAACGATTAGTGTTATTTATAGGTTTTTAATCAAATCTCAACATGCAATGTATTTTTCTTAAGTACAGAAACATAGCAGCCTTACATCCCTAAGGAATTTGAATAAAAAGCAAATATAAAAAGTTGTGATGAACCTTCTCTTGATTATCCACCACTTCAACAGATGTTTCAGCAGGTTCAACGTCATTCACTGTGTTTTCTGAGTAAATGTCCTGCCAGTTCTGACAGTCTGCCGTCCTGTCGCTCCCGCTCTTCCTGTCTCGCTGCACTCTGGAGGGAAGCACACACACACCTCATGACATCTCCTCCTATTATGTGCAGCAGAGAGAAACCAGTTGGCAAGAATTCAGAAACATCAAACTACATCATGGACTTTAAAATAGGACTTTTTGTTCCTCCCCTCTTGCCCAAGTTGGACTTTCAAGTTATCCTACAAATCAATTATCGCAGGTCTCCTAGCAACTAATGGAAAAAACCATTTGTATCGTGGCGATCCACAGTGTGAACATCGTAGCAGAGCTAATGAAACATGAAATGGAATATTTTAGCTTTCTTGCCCAAAGGCAACGTTAATGTATTAGAAGAAGGTAATGGGATTACGTTTCACTTTATTGCCTAAATAATCATCAAAAATTCAAAGGCCACCTAAACATTTCTAATGACTTAAGAAATCAGTGCTATCATTAGGACGTTATAATATGAACTTCCCTTATCGTCAATATATTGGCACTCTCAACATAAAAGTACTGTAATTAGATCATCATACTTTCCTACATACAGACCCAGATGGGTGTATAAAAGTACCTTAAAGTACCTTGAACAGTACTCAGTTCAAGGTACTTCAATGTATAAGTAGGGGTGAAAGTAGGCAGTACATTCAGGTACCGAGTACCCCTAAAAGATTTAGCAGGGGTACGCAGTACCTGCAAGAGAGAGGAGTGGCTGTCTGCTGTAAAGAATCAATGGGTGCATGTGCAGCCACTAATTAGGTCTCATGGCATCTCAACATGTCAACTTTGCAGCAAGTGGGGAAATGCAGCTTTATTTTGTAGCAATGCAAGAGCTACACAGCTTTTATCGCTTCGCAAAAATTTTTATCAGCACAGAAACTCCAAAGCACACAAAGACGAAATTGTGTATAT